>NC_056718.1:10077842-10181716 GCF_018831695.1 Puntigrus tetrazona
AACAGTTCTGACTAATCCTGCTATATATTATTAACAAAATGTTTATTAATTAATTAAATGGTATATATATATATATATATATATATATATATATATATATATATATATATATATATATATATATATATAAATCAGGAAAATAGCTTTTGTCAAATAACTTTTTATATTTATACAGTATTAAGTCATATAAAATGTAATTTCCCAACAAGAAAGGAATTGTAGCTAAGTAGAATTGCTGAGTAGCTAGTAGAAGTTGAAAAAAAAAAAACACTTTCCACGGTAAGCTAGTTAATGCTCAAACCCTGATGTATATATAAAACAATGATATAATACCTATATTTTGTTGAGATTTTAAGTATTTTATTAAATACTTTTTATAAAATTTATTACATAAAATTTATTATTCAAACACTTTCTATGCAGATGGACTGCCTCAGCCAATCATTCTAAAATGGCCAATTTGCACTCAAACATAGATTAAGTCAAATCATACCAAATTTTTACAATTGTAATGTTAAGCCTTATGAGAATCTAAAAAAAAAGAAAAAACATAAGATTGCATACACACACACACATACACACACACACACACATACTGTATACACACACACACACACACAAATATATATATATATATATATATATATATATATATATATATATATATATATATATATATATATATGATCCATTGATCATATTTTTCCTGTTTTACCTGTTATTAAATGTTTCATTGAAAACTGAGTTTAGCATTTCCATACTTCCTCGTCAGCTTGCTATGCAATCTATGCTTGCATAACTCAAAATAGCTGCCTAAGTGTGTTCCCCAGGATGGCCACCAGTTCAGCTGACTTGCCTTGAAGGACTTTACTTTTATTATTAGTTAGTAATTATGGCTGAAATGTTGACATTATGGGCCATTACTTGCGTTACGCTCATGACAGAGTGGCATCGAGCGATCGCGGAATGAGAAAAGAACACATTGAGAAATGCTCCTTAGCCTATGCAGCAAAATCACACATGCTCTTTTCCCAAACAGCTTGTTTGTTCTCTTCTGGATCACTCTAGTCAGTAATTATTAGTTCTTGTTTATTTAGTTGAGAGTTTAATGTAAATGTCAATTTATTATTGTGTCTGTGATTCAGTAGTCAGACAGCAGGGGAATTACTGCTGGGTAAGCCACGGGTGTCATCTGATACTGACTGGGATGACTCTTCAGCAGCTCACACTCACACACACACACACAAACTCACTCGCTCACATGTTTGTACAAAAGTTAATTCCAGTGTTTTATTTGGTCATGGTTTTATCTTTCAATTACTCTCCTCTAAACAATAAAACTGCAGGATGGCACAGTGTCCAGTCATAGGTCACTGGAGTCATACTGGCACTGTGTATCCACACACACATACACCAGCATCAGCACACACACCATTTCCCATGAGTCAATGAGATTTATGCCCTGCCCAGCCCTAAGTAAGGCAGCTGGATGCCCCATGGCCTTCTAGGTAAAATGAAAAGTCTCTGGGAGATAAATTATCAGAGGCCTGGCTGATTTGGCCGTCGGCTTGGCCACTCAGGCTAGCTGCTGTTTATAATTGATTAGCCTCCCACAATGTTTCTCATTTAGCGACCTTTGTGAAACACGGTCACGGTCGTAAAGCAAAACCTCCCTCCCTTAGCCTCCATGAACACGTCCTCAACCGACAACGAAGGCAAAGAAAGACGGAGGATAACGAAAAGGACACTATAGGGCACCCGATCTGAAGATCTAAATCACTTACAGCAGCACTTTATCCACTTTGTGCCTGCTGTATCTGATGGTGGATCGGCAAAATCCCAAAAGAAAAGTCGGCGTCAACAGGTGCTGTGAGATCGTACCAAGTCATGAGGATTTTGGAGATAAGTACATCCCCTGTAAGCCTGTTCGCAGCTTTTGAATAGTAAGAAATGGCAATATGTTAGATTTCAGCTCAAAGACTTTGGCACATGGCGCCGTCGCCGACACTCTAATTACCCGGCAGCCGGGTAAGACCTATATATCACCATGTTTACACTTGCGGTATCGATCTTGGATGTAATGGGCCCAGAGATTTCTGCCTGTCAAATCTCTCTCGCCCCATCCTCCTACCTAACTCTCATTTCTTGAGAGAGAGAAGAAGTAGATGTGGGAGGTCATCTACTCATCTCCCTTAAGACACTTTTTTTCTGCTTTTCACCGTCTGTGTGTGTGTGTGTGTGTGTGTGTGTGTGTATGAGTGTGTAGTTTGCGTCTTGTCCTTAGCTGAAAGCTCAGTAATTAGATAGTGATGGGTCTCTAATGGATTTGACTTAGTGCATTAAGGTGCAGGCGCAGTCCCCGAGGAACATGCCCACAGCACAACAATCACATCAAAACAACAACAGTGACTCCGTAGAAAGAACAGCTTAAAAAGTAGTTGCCAAGGGCAGGCGCTGATAATGAAAAGATGAATGGTGACAAGGAGAAACCCAAATTAAAACTAAATGAAAACACAACAGGAATTCAATTTGCCAGGACGTTTTTTAATTACAGGATCACGTCAAATGCGTTTGGTATTATAAAGATGATATGCGATCTGTGGAAATGTTTGAACTAACTTGGACTCTTACACTAAATTTTATGCAACATGTCACATATGAATGCTAATTAAAGGGATAGTTCACCCCAGAATTGAAAATCCTGTTGTTTACTCACCCTTCATTTCACCCAAACCTGTACTTTCCTATTTATATAGAAGACGAATGTTCTTCCAAAAAACAGGGGTCATTTCTTGTTACTGTGTGGTAACTTTTGAACTCTGTAACCCTTAAAAAAAAGGAAGAGAGTCGTGTTGTGGTTTAAGGAAGTATTTTTTTATAGGAACACTCACAGGGAAACATGACTGTATATTTGACTTTAATCACACACCACCAAAATGTCAGTCTTGTTCCGTATTTTAGATGTCACTCTGGTGTCTTTGAGGATTACTGTACAGTACATTATTTAGGACTAAACTGAAAATATTCAAATTTAATATTTATGTACCTATTTGCTCACTACTCGGTTATGTATATTTTATTTTCTGCTTTGAGCCGAGAACATTTTCTTTCACTTTCATTCATTTAAAAATGTAAATGTCGCTGTCGTTTGTAATGTGGTATCAGCCATGTGTATCTTGTGATGGTTGCTCAAAGATGTGTGTGTGTAATGTTATTGTAGTTATTGGATTAATTGGAAAACTGTAAAGTATTGCTAATAAAAGAGCATTGCCAATGAAACATTTCAGTTTGAGAAAATAAGATGAGAAAGAATGAGACAGAAAGAAAAAACTAATGAAGAAACACCTGTATTATTTTTAATTGCCTATTTTAAGATGGCAATGCCATTTCACTATTAAAAGTCATTTACAAATCACACCTTTGTTGTTCAGTTAATTATGATATAATGATGAAAGAAAGTTAACATTTATGATTTTCTTGCTAATTTTAGTTTATCCAATAGGATATGGGCATGAAAATAATACTTTATATTAGGTCTTACCTCTAGCATATGGTGTGTTAGTGTGGTTTGTAGCCTAGCATTTGTAAGCTAATAACCAACTGAATTACTGAAAATTCCTTTTGAAACAAACAGAATATGCTGGTTAGGTATGTTTTGAAGCTGCGATGCTGGTTTGAACCTGGTCCTTTGCTGGTATGTAACCAGCATTTGCTGTTTTGTTCAACAGGGATTGTGTGTTGTGTTCCACTGTGCTGGTTTTCTAATTGCTTTTCTATATAAATACACATTACATTAGCATTTTTGACCAAGTCTTGCCTTATCTTGAGATCCTGAGTTCCTTTTCCATTCATTGTCGCTGCAGCATTTGCAGTTGGGTACTATTGTACATCTTGCCTTTACCAAAAAAGTCCTGTGTGAGCAGCCTCTGATATGATTTTTGAGGTGCTGCAAAAAGAAATTCAGTGAACTTCACGGGCCTGTGGTTTAAGGTAGCTGCAGTAAGCTGAGCAGTCTATACATTGTGTGAGCTGACGTTCATCTGGAAAAAGAGAACAAAGCAGTGCAATTAGTTTCTCTCTAACTTGAGCACTTTGGCTAACTGAATTGATCTGATTTATTTTTTTGCAGGTCATGATAGTCAGTCCAATTAACTCTGAGATTCAGTCAGTGGTTCAATGTCCACGCTATTGTGTGTATGAGAAAAACGCTAAAGCTAAATAAGGAAATCTTCGAAGATGACACTTACTTTTTATAATTTCATCACAATATCTGTGTAAATCTCCCTCTCTCTGTCGTGCGGTTACACAATTATGTGTTTACAGCACTGATAAAACTCTAACCTCACAGATAAAATCACTACTATGATCAGACAAGTTCTGTTTTGGTTCATCTCTACAGCCGCTGTCTCAGGTTAAACTGTCTTTCCCTCTCATTACTGTGGCTTAATCTCTGTGATTGACTACAGTACAAAAAGCGAACAAAGGATTAGATTAGTTTGCCTCAAAGCCCTCAAAGTGCAATCAAAGTCTTTTTTAGGCCAGTCAGTTCACTCTGTGGCCATCTTTGTAACACCCCGGGGCAGCTGTTTTCTATGGAGGCATACAAGTACAACTCACACGTACTTAAATGGGAAAGACATCTCTCTAAAACAGTTTGTCAAATTACATGGCAATATATTTGTACATTTTAAAAATGGCGTCATAAATACAATATAATTTGCTAAAAAAAACTGCACTGTAAAAATGTACTTCATGTGTTATCAAATAAATTACTTGCTTCTAACCAAGTAAAAAAATGTAACAGTATATTTACCCTCACATAATAAAGACCTACTTAATAAAAGTATTCTATGTACAATAAAGTCGTACTGCCTTTTGAAGTGTAGTGAAAAAGTTTAAGTTAGCACAGAAATCACGACAGAGATGTATATAGATGTATTTATTATCAAACAAACTCATAAAAGAATTGTTTTTTCTCTTTTACCTTCAATAATTTCTTTTGAGATTTGAGATCTACAGTACTTCATGCCGTGAAAACTTTATTTTGTGGCTCTCAAGGCTGACACGACTGAAAGAGTTTGAAAAGTCTTTTCTTTTTTTTATGATACATCTTTTCTCCTCACCAACTCTTCCTCCTTCATGTTCTCAAGTCATATTCTCACTTGGGTCAGATGGCCTAAGAGCTTCTTTAGAGGTTCACTGAGGTCTGAACTGAGCTGTGAAAATCAAGGGCTCCGTCTCTCTAACACACACTCACACACGCATATATACACACACTTCTGGAACTGGAACAAGCTGAAAGAAATTCTTACATAAAAGCTGACATGAAGTCTCTCAAGCAAACCTTTCTGAGAAACAGAGAGGGCGGGAGGAAGAAGAAGGGAGAAAGACAAAGCAAAGCGCAGACAGAATATTTGAGGGAACGGTGATGGTTTTTGACTGGTTAAAGCGGTGATGTAATGGCCGCGCGGTGGCCCTGTGGGGTCAGCAGAGAGCATCCATTACGATTCCGTGGCATTAATGTGATAATCTGAAGCCTAATGAGAAACCGCCTCGGGGATGTTGTTTGAGAACAAGGGGTTGGGATGTCACCTTCAGTCTTTAGCCCTCTCCGCTACCCTTTCAATCTCCGCCGTCCTGTCTCTCTCTTTGTCTGTCTTTGAACTGTGAGGTCAGTGCATTAGCCTTGCTGGAGGAGCTGCCGGGGGAGTGAAGTGTGCAGTCCGTGTGTTTAGCCGGAGCGGATGACCCTGTACACACACGCACGCACACACACACACACCTGCGGCCCACACATAAAACAACATTGTGAAGAACAAAGTGCGTTCATTTTCTTTTCCTCTCTGCTCCTTTGAACTCAAAGGACAAACACTACATGGCCAAAAGTATGTGGAAGCCCTCCACTAATTGGGGGATTTTGCTATTTTAAACCATGCACATATTAAGAAGAGCATTAAAAAAGCATAAAACACCAAATTCTTCTTAATCTATCTATCTGTCTGTCTGTCTGTCTAGCTTTCATCTATCTGTCTATCTGTCTATCATTGCATATATTGTTCAGTTGTTGTTCATATTACTTTTTTCCAAACTTTTAAACAAGGCTTTGTCTTTAAAAACTTTGCTTTTCTAGTAAAATTCTATAATTCTACTCCTTCATTTTTTAAAAATCTGAATCCATTTGCATTGTTTTTCCTAGTTTCTGTTGTACTTCACCCTCAACATCATCTAGTCGGTTTGTGCACAAAGCAATTTCTAATTCTTTTGAAAAAAAAAACAAAAAAATAATGCTTTTGTACGTTCATGCAACTGGTTTTGTACAATCTGTTTCCCAAATAATCAATTGCTTATATAATGTTGATTAAAATATAAATTACACTGGTTCTCTGTATGATAGTCCTACCTCCCAAAGGGCAAGGTTGAGCTAGTTGTCATAATCTCACAAGCGTGTTTTACATTAAATTTTTGCTAGGTTTTATTAGACTTCTTTTGTAAATGTGTTATGAATTAACAAACTGTGCAGGTGATCCTTGAATGTTACTAATGGCTGGGAATGTAAGATGTTAGATCAGCCAATGATCACCCAGCTCTCTAAAAGTGCAAATAAAAGAGTCGGGAGACAAAGAGGTAGAGAGCCAAAGAGCTAGTCAAAATTCCTATTGTACTATTGATATATCATACAGGAAAAGTGCATTTGTGCATTTTCAGTTGATTAACATGGCTATCTTGTTCATGATCAGTGATACAGGGACTTCATTCTGATGCAAGCTTATATGTTCTTTGACGTAAATACAATGAGAGATGAAGTAAAGATTTTGAGCGTGTTTCAGGCTTTATTCCATTGCTTGGTGCCACATGTTTTTGACCATATAATTCAGCCGGTCTACACAAACTAATATCTGAAACATATTTTACAGTTTTGTGGTTGCTGGATTTCGGACCGAAGAGATTTCACAGCGGTGGACAGGGCAACCACGTACTTTCCTGTCTCTCGCCAATGCTGTGGCTTGTTAGAACAAAAACCCTTGTTTACGAAAGAGATAACTTTTATCTGGTTAGGGCAGCGTTAAATCTCTGCAACACACCATTATGCCATATTTTGTTCCTTGCGGCACTGGCAGTAAAGAGCGGATATTTCTGTGTCATCGGTTAGTGCCTACTCGGCCATGCGGTCTAATTTACAATGTCATTTATTAATTTACAAGGTCATTATTATGCGGATCTGTTGCTGTGTGTGTGTTTGTGTTTTGCCAGTAGAATCCACTCATCCTTGTGTGCATATGCTTGCGTGTGTGAGTGTGTGTTATATACTCAGTAAGTGTGATGTAGTAGACTAATTCAGTTACATTGTGATTACAGGAGCATATCTCAAAGCTCCTATCAGGATAAGAACAAGATGAACGAGACTGCCAAGGAGAGTGGGAGGAGAGAGGATCGAGAGGGTGAGAGAGAGCGAGAGGGTACAAAGAAGATATTGAGGCAGTCAAGATGACAAATAAAGGAGGGAAGACAGATTAAAAGAGGAGAATAACATGGTAAAGGAGACAGAAAGGACATAAATGGTGTCGTTTGTTGGGATCACACAAGCACGCAAACTCATAAACACTCGCGTCTGTACACACAATCTTACACACACTGTGGAGCTGTTAGATGTATTAGTTTTTCTCTGCGGTGATCTGTCTTCAGTAATGGCTAATACTTAAAGACAGCGTCTGTGATAGTGAAGACGAGCAGAAGATGAGTTAGTCAGTGTAGGGGACCGGCTCTATGCCTGGGGACAAGCCGTAAGGGCCTGACTCTCAAAAAACATCACTAGTGCACCCTGATGCTCGCCCCTGGCAAACACTCCAGCACCCTACTCTCAAGACGTTACCTCAAACGCCTTCTCTTCTCTTATTAAGACTAAAATACAGGGGAGGGATTCGCAGTAAAGTTTGCCCACTGGTAGCAGAGTCAAGGAACTCGTTTTTTGTTTAAATATTTTTTATTAATTCAAACATAAATAAAAATAACTTGAATACTCTTTTGCAGTTTGAATGAAAAAGATGTTTGAACATGAGGTAAAAAAGCGTCAGGGTTATACAACTTCCCAGACTTCATTATGAAGAAAAGTATTTTTGAAAGATAAAAGTTTGGCTTAAAAGTTTTGGCCTCGTTTTGACGTTTTCTCTAATAAAATTATCATCATTTTCATCAGTTGAAGAGCTGAACAGAAGCCCAATTTGCATATTTAACAAAATGCAAATTAATTAATTTGCTAATCATACCCAATTTGTGAGTGAAACCACTGTGCAAAAATTCTGACCAATTAATCACACTTTTGTACATTTGTACTGTTATTTAAAACTAATTGTGTTTGCATTAATACATAAAGTATTTTAATTTTAACAACATTTACATATAGTAAAAGAGTAAGAAAATATAACAACTGAAATGTAAGCAGGTTTTCACCACACAATAAAGAAAGAAAGAAAAGTTTTTATTCATATCAAAATATTAATATTTTACACTGATTCTGAGTTTATATCTAATATTCAAAGTTCTGAGAAAAAGTTGGAAATATGAGATATAAACATATATCTATATTTCTATATATATATAAACGGAGTGACAATTTTTAGTGATAAAGGAAGGGTTATTTGCACCATAGCGATGGACAGCATACTGTATAGAGGTAGGTAATAAGGTGCGAGAGGCTGTGCTGTATCGTGAATAAATCACGGCTGGAAGGAGTTGTTAGGCACAATGCGAAGCCTAACACGACGGTTGCCACACAATACAAGATATTAAAACTAAAAATATATATGTTTTTTGAAGCAAGTTCGTTAAATGCAGTTCTTCCTCTAAAAATAGTTCCTGACAGCAACAGTAAACGCAAGAATGTTCCGAACATGCCTCTCATCTAATGGAGCTTAAATAAAAACAGAGAACAGCTTACCGTCCGCTGCATCATTTTTTAACACCATATATTATATTTTCTCTCACGCATACATCGGCTTCTCTCTCAGCACAAGGAAACGTCTGTTTTCCTTCTTTTCGTTTCAAAACAGACTGATTCAGTGTAAACTGATGGACTTATGAACACATATAATCAAACAGAAAACTAATAGATACAGTAATACTCCCTTCTAACATCCGAAACTACGTGATTTCACAAAGACGCGCTCAGTTATGAGAAGCTTTTAGTAGGCAGGGAAGCAAGTGATTTCAAAATTAAAGAGTAAATATGCAGCGTAAAGCCAGCAGGGGTCAAACATATTTCATGAAATGAATAACAGACATTTAATTTTGTTGAAATAATGCTGTTTTCTTGATAGTTCATGTTGCTAAGGGTGTTGCTCAGTGATACACTGCATTGTGAAGAAGCTGCTGACCAATCAAAATTCAGGAATTGAACTAACCATTTTGTGGAAAATAATAAAATGGTATATATATATATATATATATATATATATATATATATATATATATATATATATATATATATATATATATAAAATGATAAAGTCACAGTTTAAGAAGCATCCTCAGTGATTCTGGAGCTGAGCCTGGGTTATTGTGACTTTTTTTGGCAGAGCATGATTTCATAATTATGTGCAGCAGGCTAATGAGTGGTCTGTATGTTTATTGTGTTTGAAGTAGTTCTGAGGTTTAGAGCGCATCTTTAGAGAGCACCATATGTGTGTTCAGAGAGACTTTGATGAAAAACCTTATATGGTTTGAGCCTGTTTTATGCAAATTAAGCATGTGGTCACATACATGAGCAGAATTGTATTTATTTAAGTTCTCCTGTGCGTGCACGTACAAACCAATCCACGCAATTATGAGCGAACAAGACATACTGCACCTTGCGGTTTTTGCAACTCCATCAAAAGTTGTGTAGACCTTTAAATAATTTTTACTTTTATGCTTTTATCTTTAACGCATCAGTGACCCAAGCACCAAATTCAGCAAACAAATTGCACTAACTGTGCTATTAATAATGCTTTGTTGCTTTATTGCACTTGAAACACAGCACGAAAGATGAGACTGACAGACAGAAATGACACAAGAAAGGATGAAAGTGACCTGACGTCTCACTGATTTGTGTTTTTTCCATGATTGGGATTTTGAGCAGGAATTTCACTGCGCCCGAAACATCATCTTTCTGTTTTGGGTGGCTGGGAACTTCATATCATTAAACAGCATTTCAAAAAAAACTAAATAATAATCTAAAAAGAAAAAAATGTTCTTGCATGAAACGTTGGGTCTTTTATAACAGCATAAACGCGCACAGGCCCGAACACACAGTCTTTGAAAAGTGGGAGAGAGATTTTCAGCATGATTAGCCCCACTAGCGGTCTTAATTGTTAGCCTGTTTCCATGGTGATCACTGTCTTCCAGCTGTGCTTGCGATGCCTGACGGGGGTTGTATTATTGGGTAACTGGACCTACTAAATCGGTCTGATGAGATGTGCTCCTTTTCACTCAAGAGTTAATTAGGAGTATGTTTCGCATCTAAATATGTTGTACACGCAACTGTGGAAAAGATATGCAGTATTCTTACCAACAACTTTATTACGTACACCATTCTACACTCTAAAAAATGCTGTGTCTTTTTTTAACCCAAATGATTGAAGAAAACAAAACACTTCCTGATTAGCTTTTGTTAAATATCGTGAAGAAAAACATTACATTTTCTGCAATGGGAGAATGCACTGTATGTAATTGTTTTTGCATACAATAAATTACGAGCTTCAGAGCATGCAGACGATACACGGTCATGTTATCTTATTTTTGGAGCCTGCTGTTTGAGAATGCTGTTCTTGGAGTTAATTATAACGAAGCATTTCGCTCAAGCATTTTAAAACGATTTTAATGACTTCTTATTCAGTAAAAGTGTTTCCATTGTAGTGTATGCATATGTTTTCTGATTAAGTTGGGTTAATTTTTGCGCGTTTAGCTTATGTGCCATCCAGTCCATTTTTTTTTACATGTAGGTGGATGGAAAAATAGCTATTATAGCTATTGTTGCAGCTGTGGTCACGATATGCGTTTGATGGGTTGCGACTTAAATGTTTCACAGACAAGATGGCACAAGGTAACGTTTTTTTGATGCTAATCTTGAAAAATGAATATAAGTAATGAATTCATAAGTCATTTAATGAACTGGAACAACCTGCTGATAGCAGTTTTCATCCCACAGATTCCCATTGGCTGTTCTTGCTGCTCCTGGCAGGTGTTTAGTGAATGTTTTTGAGGATTTTATGACTGTACATGAACTGTTCTTGACCTATATATATATATATATATATATATATATATATATATATATATATATATATATGAGAGAGAGAGAGAGAGAGAGAGAGAGAGATTTTAGAGTTAATTTTTATTATTTAAAACGAAAAGCCTTCAATAGATTAACTGACCTATAGCAGGTCTGCTGAGTTGCTGAGTTGCCAAATAACCCAGTAATTTTAACCCAGCATTTTTTCAGCTTTTTAGAGTCCCGTTGCCCTCACAACTGACTTAATTCTTTGTGACAGATTCAACGAGGTGAGTTTCTGCAATGTGATTGGCGATCAGATATTTGCATTAACAAGCAGTTGAACAGGTGAACCTGATTAACTGACTTTAATCAGTCTTCAGTCGTTATATAATACACATTCGGTTTTGTGTCATTTTTAAAGACTGCACGCATTTCAGGTCTCGCATTTTAGATTTTAGATTTTTTTGCCATTTCTTTTCCACGGTCCTCCGTTGATTGATAGGTTCAATGCTCGTTCCATTTTCCCTCACTCCAAAAAGATTTTTAAAAGGCAAAGGCATTGTGGAACAGCAGTAGTTTTCAGTCATACACAGACGCCATATTCACTGATGGCAATGAAAATGAGAGCGTGAGGCACGGTATGTCACGCCGTGCACCTGGGTGTCAATCATTCAGCCGCAGCAACAATGAAAATGCATCTATGCTCGTATTTCCTCTGGACAAAATGCTCATGAACGCAAGAAAAACAAATTGCTGTGTAAATTGCTTGTACCTTATATATCATTTTCATTAAACGTTCCAGTGTATGTAATCTTAGAAATGGTGGGTCAGTTTTGGCAACCTTCCTGAGGACAAAGAGAGTCTCACCATCCGTAGCCAAACCGCTAATTTATCCGGACATGCTATTAACAAAACAGCCTTTGTTGGGCAAACAATAATTACTATTTCAGGTCTGCAAGTGCTTTTTTTTTTTTCCTAGCTGCAGGAACGACTGCAGGCTTCTGCACTGTGCTTACTTTGAGACTCTTTTAAATTCAGGTCTCAGACCCACCGAGATGAGTTTAAGTAACAGCAGGTAAATGCAGAACATGGCTGTTTTCATGCTGCGTTCATAAACAAGCCTCAAAACACACAAACCGCCTCAAACATACAGGCAGGAGGAGACCTCAGCTGAACTCCGCTGATTCATTAGGCTGCGATGATATCTGCGAAACATTACCCTCTCGCACGAAGAGCAGAAATGTTCATTGTGTCACGCTGAGAAAACTATATGTGTTCAATCTAAGATAAAAGCGGCAAATCTGTGCACACAGCGCGGGGCTATAAGGCTGATTTGCTTGAAATCGTAATGTCATTATGAGCGCTTTAATGTTTCTAGCGTAGATACTCAAGACAAACGGCTTGCTGGAAAGCTCCCGCTCGTGCTATTTCATTGGCTGACAGATAGTTGGTGTGTCGAACCATCACGGCTGGGCAGATGAGGTCTTTAGTTTGAATGGTCTCGGATTTGCCTTTGGACGTCAGAGCAAACAGTCAGAATCCAGAGATGAAACTCTGAGGAGGCTTTTGGCCCAGTTTGGTCTCCCGTCATCTCTTCAAATGCCACTCTATAATGTTGCAGCATTTGACTCAAGGCCTAAGCTATTTGTCTCTTCCAAATTTGTTACAATGGAAATGTGATGAAGCCAGTGCAGTGTCTAGATTTTTGACTGGGGTGGCCCCAGTGTGAAATAGACTGCTCACTAATTGTTAAATTCTTTTGTTGTTGTCATTTGTAAATATATGAAAATATATAAAATATGTTTGATATCAGTATCTCTTATACATTTTCTGTCTGTTGTTTAATGATTCATGTATTTTAATGCATTTTAGATTTAGTATCAGTTCAGTTGTTTAGCCAACTTATAAAAATAATGTTCAAAGAGCACAACTTTATAAATATTAATTTTATGTGTGTGTGTGTGTGTGTATATATATCTCATCAATTCATTTGATTATACAACTGTTAAAAATAATGTTCAAGCATAATAACATAAATTTTATATTCTCATATTCATATATTTTGTATTGTTTTTGTATTATTTATTGGAAAAAGCAACTTTCTTCACTAAAATATGATTGTGTACACAGTAAATATTTCAGATGTTGCTTTCAACTCAAAGCATAGCATGCAGAATAACCAGATATAAGGTGATGTGACACATCCGACCATGTCAAGGAGAAACGGATGATCATAGTACTTGGCGTCATGTTCCACTTAACACATTATCACAGTGTCTGCGATGGACGTAATCATTATTTATAGAGTCGCGCTCCCACATCTGATTATTTCAAGCCTCCTTGACTTTCACAGGCCAAGGGTGCACTTCTGGATCACAAATGTGACAATGCAGTGCAGTCGACGGTGGTCTCAGCTATAATTTAAACTAAAGAGGTTCTATGTGGTTTGATTGAAGGACTTGATAGCCAATCATAATTTCTTCATCTTGAAGTGACATCAGGGTAGCCAATCAGATAGTTGGCAACCCATATGGAGGCCCCCTGATGATAGAGCAAATATTAGCACAAAGTGATTTTCTTTTTCTTTTTTTTTTTTTAAACCTCTTACCCCTCTTTAGCTCAGCTGCCATTTTTGATGAGCAAATGTGAAGAGTGATAATTGGAGTGTCATGCGCCTGTGTGTATCTGTGCATGTCTGTGCACGCCAAGGCATGTATGCACATGTTTGTTCCAGACTAAATGAGTACCTGTTTCAGAATACATTTGCACTGTATGTCTCATGCAGACTTACTGTGAGCAGAGTTGTGTTGTCATGGCAACCATGAGCTGGAGGGATGTTTTTTGGCCATATGTACGCAAGTTACCAGCAGGATGTGGCAGCAAAGTCCTCTGATCAAGGCTTCAAAATGTGATTGCTCTCCATGACACTTCTTTCTCTTTTCTTTCGCTCTCCTTCTCCACCGACTTAATACAGATGCTACGAAACTGCCAGCTAGATTGTAGTTTTACATCATGTTGTGCGGCACACTCTTGCTTTATAGAGAGATATTGCAGGGGAAAAAAAAGATGATGTTCTTCAGATGTGTCTTGTCCATTAAAACCTGCGTGGGATTTAAAACCCAAAACTTTGTCACAAATGCACTCTTTCTCCAGGCGTTTCTTGGAAACTTACTAAATACTGCATGTAGATTTCGAAAGGCTGTCAAACGCGTACACACAATACTTTGCGCATATTGCATCTTTGAGATCAGAAACTCTCACACACATATACATTCACAAGAGCAATGGAAATAAAGAGAGGAGTAGAGGAAAAAAAGTTAAGGGCGTAATGACTTTCAGGCATCCGAAACATTGATTTGATGCTAATTGCATTGTCTGGTGGCATAGAAAGAGAACATCATTAGTGTCTTTAAAAGTAATCATTCTCAAGAGTGAGTACAATGAACTAACACACACACACACATACACACCCAATAACTGCACTCATCAGCATCCTTCATTCACTCCCTGCCTTTTCTTCTTTTCTGCAAGGGATCTGTATTCATTTGGATGCATCTTCCTTCTTGTTAGACACCCCTGCCTAAGCGTGAAATGGTTTCCGTCTGTACTTTCCCCGGTTATGCTAACACAGCCTGCTTTTGGTCAGCTGGAATTGAGCCAATCTGGTTGCTTTCTTTGCCATTAATATGCATGAGATTGTGATTTTATTGGTGGCGTGTTATTAATGCCGATTTGTACTTCCCTAACAAAAAGTCTGTATACACATTTGTAGTAACAAACAAGCATTTGTGGGGCTTTTTTCTTTATGTTAATTAAAATTAATACACAAATTAAATAACATTAATGATTTTACTTTATTTTAAGATAAAATTGTTGTCAATAACTGCTAATTTGTTGTTTGTTAATAGTTAGCAAAATAGTTAAGTTTTTGTATTGGGTAGGATTAAGAGTGTAGAACATGGTCATGCAGAATATGTGCATTATAAGTACTAATAAACAACCAGTATGCATGCAACTAGTTTATATTGAGAACTGGTCTTTATACAAAAGGGTTATCTTTTTATGTTTTGTAGATTTGCATAGTGGTCTTTGCATTTCTGTTGACATTGATTTCTACAGAGTTGTCAATAATGTTCTTTGTACCATGTCACCTAAGCAGTGGTTTGAAGTAAAGTCTGATTACGTCAAAGGTTTATTGGAAAATCACAGCAGACTGTGCAAACATTTTCCAAGACCCGATTAAACATGTTCAGTCATTGAAAACAGACGCAAACAAATGCAAACGCGATTAACATACTGAGCTACCAAAATCCAACAACTGTTGGATGTTGGTCTTTGTTGATAGTAACTAGCCATTAGACAGAAGACCTTTTTGTTACCTGTAGAGTTTCATGTAGTAATACTTGTTGTGAAACACTCAGAAATTTACATGTTTGATGTTGCATCTATATATATATATATATATATATATATATATATATATATATATATATATATATATATATATATATATATATATATATATATATATTATAATAGAAAGAGAGAGAGATTTTTATATATAAATTGCATTTACCTTGCCCCACTGCTGGCCCGATCAAATAAGAATACTTCAGAATAACCCCTCATACATTATATATTCTGATATAGTCATTCCTGTATTCATGACACTTTGCAGATGAATTCTGACATCGCACTGACATCGTGCAAGCTTTCACAAATCATATTTTCAGGCAAACTTACTTTATAGCATTTATAAACCGTTGTAATTCATTACTTTTGCACAATCTGAGATCTTGAAAGATTATTTTCCATCCATCGTTAAGAAATGTTTCCTTGTCTTTCCTTGAACAGCTGCGCCGCTGAGCTTTACTCACATCAGACGATTTCAAGTTCAAATCTGGAAGGCTCAAAATCTAAGTGCAGATTATTCCTCCCATAATCCACTGCTCTCTCATCCAGTGTGCTGAACGGGATTAAAGCCAGAGTCTGCCAGATGTGAACAAAGCAAACCACTACCTCTTTACTCTTAGGAAAATCGTTCTTTTTTTTTTCTTAGTTCTTAGAGAGAGAGAGAGAGAGAGAGAAAGAGAGATCAGTGGAAACCTTACTGTCTCGTCCGAGGTCACGGGAAAGGAGGACACGAGGGAGGCTTTCTTAGCCTCCTCCATTTAATATAACATGTATTATTGAAGTTGGAAGTGTGGAAGCGCCATGCTAATGCAGACGATTAGCCACGCTCGAGAACTCTTCCTGAATTTGGCACAGAGCACATTTAAAACATCTCCATTTCACATTAAAACAGTCGTGTTTGTGGCTAATTTGCGAAGAAGCGATATGCTATCTGACTGCCGTGAAAAGGCTGGAGGTACCTATGCGGCGGAACGAGTGAGACTAGTGTAAGTGCTAGGCTAAAGCCCCACAGAGAGCTAGCTGTGAACCGCTAAGTGCAGATCCAAACAACGCTTCAGCCGCCCGCAGTACTCGCCAAGCACCTAACCCAATTCCCCTCGCGCTCAGAGCTAGCATAAAAGCACATTAACATCTGCTGAAAGAAGAGCGAGCCAGGGCTGTGGCTAATGTCTTCTTGATGGTTAGCGGATGCCTAAGTGATAGAAATTCAGGAAGACACTGCTTTGGACATACTCACACGCAGAGTTCAAGGCCTTTCCACACAATGCAGCCAGACAAGATTTCCATTTATGTGACTTTTCAACAACCGGACGACTAGCCCCTCCTTTCTTGTTCCCTAAAGACACACACTATACGTGAAGCGCGCGACTCTCCAATTGCAGGTTCTTTGTTCTCGTTTCTGGCTGATTGAGGATTTCATAGATGCGTCCAGTTTAAATCCAGCATCTGCAGCCCGAGGCCTTCTCTTTTATGGGCTGAACTCGTGTTCTGAGCGAGAGAAAGAGAGGGAGAGAGAGAGAGAGAGAGAGGGAAAAGCCTGCAAAGATATTACCGCTCTGTCTTCTCTAAGGCTGTGTATATGTAAGTGATAATGGAGAATGTAGAGGAGTGAAAATGCGATTGTGTGTGTGTGTGTGCTTGTAAGGTACGGTTGAGGAGACCGGCTCTCCTGCCTGCAGCAAAAAGGAATCATAACCAATCTATTCCAGACAGACAGAAGTAGATGAGGGGGGAGAGCGAATAAAAGAGAAAGTGGAGACGGTGAAAGGGGACTCGGCTTTCTGAGGGGTCTGTGCTGCCAGGCTCAAACACTTCAGCCAGTGTAGCGTTTTTTTTCCCTTGAAAGATCGCAACAGATCACCCTCTTTTTTGCTTTTTCTGTCTCCACTCATTTCATCTCCACATACCACCCTGCTGATTTATCTCTAGTTCAATGGTTCTCAACTGGTTTTGCTTCAGGATTTTGACATCAAGTGGCGACCCAACACAGTATACTGAAATAGTTTAGTTTTTCTCTAGCATTTCTTTTTTTAGTAACACTTTGAAATAAGGTTCAGTTGGTTAAAAGCCGAGTTAAAAGCTTTTTGAACATACTTCTGCAGCATTTACTAAACTAATGAACTAATATAAAAGTTTATGTGTGTTTGCTGTGTATATTTATATAAATACACCCTCATATATGTATATAAATATATGCAATATATTTATGTATGCAATTTATATTTATGTACAATGCATGTATAAAAACACACAGTACAGTGGATTGTCCATGTTATTTATTCGTAATAATTATATTTGACAGTGCTAATTTCTACATTTTCCACTTATTTTATACATAACTTTAATAAAAACATACATTTTGTTTAAAATGTGATAATTTGACACAGTTGACCATATTGTCAACCCTTCATTTCAGCACATTCTATCCACATTTTGTAATAAATATTTATGTGTTGGAACTGCATAAACTATTTTTAGTTTTTAGTTTTTTAGACATTAACTGAAAGAATATTCAAATTTCAACTATGTGAATTCATGGTTGAGTTACTTATGTTTTTAGTTGTTTTTGGCAAGATAACAAAAAGGGAACATCTAGTTTGGGGTGTACATAATAAATGCCAAATTTATTCAACTAGGGTCATTTATTTATTTATTTTTGTTGTTGTTGTTGTTGTTTGTTGCTGTTTTTTTAATAAGAACCCAACACATATAACATAGGGTAAAACACATTAAATGATGGAGACATAAAATAATAATTCGGATGAAGCTGTATTGATCTAAATTGAGGGTAAATTAATGTATCAACTGATTCGTGTGAAAATGATGTACACGACTGCATAGTATAAATGCAAAGGATTATTCAGCTCATATATGAAGGTGTTTCATTGTGACCGAGCTATCAAGCACTTACTGGCACGCCAGATTTTATTGTTCATTTGTTAATAAGAGGTGCATGAGTGGTGCTTGAGATCGTTTTCCTTGTAAAAGTGTAATTTGTAGAAATTGCAGATGGATGGAGACTCTCTGTTCTAGGGCTGCTCGATTAAAGCATAACATCATAATGACGAATAGTTTGGTCAATATTGAGATCATGCTCATTAAGCATGATTACTCACTGGAAACATCATGCATTTACTGGCCTTAAAAAAAATGTTTTTAACGCGGATATAAATTGTTGTAGTTCACTCTGTGATAACCAACTGAAAATATATAGTCAACCTCTTTGTAAACTATGCTGTTCTTGGTCATAGTTGTGTGGGCAGCGTTTCAACATGAAGTACAGCTGAGTCTCAGGTGACAGAAGTTCAAGCCCTAACTCAGTCCCACTGACCCCTTCCCCAGGCAAAGAATGCTGCGCTTTAAAGCAACATCGCTTCTTTGACTCAACGGTGAACCTTGCTCCACCATAAAAGTTTAAAAACAAAGAAGAGATTGTGTGCATGTAACACCTAGTGTATTGCATCTATTTAAACTGTTTACTTAACCTTGTTCATGAGGGTTTTACACTGTAGTTGCTGTGAGTCAGAGTGAAGAGTTTAATTCAATAATGAGTATTTTCCTCAACAAACTCCACACTGTAAAAAAAAAAATAATACTGTAATACTGTAAAAAAAAATGCAGTAACAATGCTTTAGGTTTTACGGTTGTAACTCATATTTACAGTTAAATACCGTAATTACATTAATTGATATAATATTAATTCTGCAATGAAATCTGTTTTGTACCTTCGAAATACACTGATAACCACTAAAAGCAGATGGTGATGAGAAAGTCATGTGATTAGCCAAAGCCCATCACAAGCAGCTTTTAAATAGTAACATATATAGAAGGTGCTCAGTGACATTCACACAAACACTAAACATCATCATGGTGAGACTCATTAAACTCTAATATGCAATAAACATTAATTTAAGAGAAAAAAAAAGAAAATTCTACAGTAAAAGAATTACATGCATTGCTTTCACTGTTTCTTAGTCACTAGTTCTTTTTAGTTATGGTTTTTTTAGTGTTGTGGTGTTAAAATCACGGTCATTTTTTTAAATACAGGTTTTGCAGACACACAAATACAGATCTTTGTTAGATTATGCATAATAACGAGAGGACTGGAGCATCTTGTCGAGCGTTTTACCGTGCTCACGGTCATAACTTAATGAGATGCTCTGTTTGAATGCTGAATGGAAAATTTAAGAGTTTCCGTGAGCATAAATTTAACAGATTATACTGTTTCTCAAACAAAGCCATTGAACGTCTTTTAGAAGACCAAGAATCTAAAAACAATAGTTTTCCATTTTTTGGGGTTTGAAATTATGGCCGATTTCTTCTCCAACCAATACTACATGTTGTTTTGCAAATGTGTAAATACTCAGATAGTTCAGTGTGTTCAGAATGACCCACCAAATCTGCTTTCAAAGAAGTGAAGGACATAATGAAATTGCTTCTGTTGAAAAATATTCAGCCACTGCCTTGAGAATTTCTCAGTTTAAGATTGCATGTATCGTAAAATGACTGAAATGCCTATTTACCTGTTGCATTTGGCTATAGAGGGCGTCTATGCTTATAATTTTACAAATAAAGTCAGAATCAAGTATGAATATTTGCCTGTGCACCTAGTTTAGGGTTAAATACATTTCAAATTGATGTGGGGTTAGTAAATACTTGGGGGGAAAATAATTGGTTGCAAAATGTATTTGCAGAAGGTCAGAGGAACTACAACAAATGTGAGGTTATAATTATTGGTAAATGTTTTAATATTCTCAAAATGTCTTAACATAGCAAAACTGAACATACTGTTCAGCGTAAGGTGTGTTGCGAATAAAGTGAGAGCGTAACATTAAAAGATTTCTTCTCTTAAGAGAATGCTCTTAATTGGAGGTACTTCAGAAAAGTGCCAATCTTGCAAAAACAAATACAAAATGTCTTAATTTATTCACGCACACACTTCAGAAAGCACATGGGGCAACTGCTAATTGTGTTTCCTTTTTTTTACAGAGCCATGTCATTATGATTTGTCAGACTTTTTGCAGATAAAGCAAAATGAGAGAAATGATGAGGGGATAGTGTGAAGTCCTTAGTGGGGAATTGTTCATTAGCATCAGACAGTAATTAGCTGTTATTAGCGTATTCTTACTAGATTCTTTAGGGTTTATTTATCTTAGTCATGGGGTTGTGTATTTGCATTGGGGCTTGATGCCTACATTCACAATTTCACACTGGTTTTCACCATCCATTGTTTATTTATGGTTTGAAACACTCAGCAAAACACAAAAGCTGATTCATTTAATTTATGCATAATGCGGCACCGTTGCAGACGAGAGAACGAAGCATCTTTCATTGGAGAGGGTTTGTAAGCTAATCTCTGATTATAATGATAAAGACGATATCGGCTCATTCAAATGAACATATCAAATAACGGGGCAATAACATAGCAGTGTGAGATTTTCTTTAAGGAATGCTAACAGCTAGCGTGCGGGCTAATGACAATGATCTTTGTTGTTCGATTAAAAAAAATGCATCCGCGTTGCCAATTTGAGGAATACTGTATCTGATTACCTTTCTTTTTGGAATTTAACATTTTGTGTAGAAGTGCAGCTGTCTCTTTGCACTGCTGACACCATTTTCTGTCTTGTAGCATTCATGGTTTTTATACCTACTGGTCCGTACTGCCAGATGGTGCTCACTAATTCTCTGTCGACTGAAGGTGCATCTCGGAAGCTCATTTTAGAAGTTAAATTCAAGTTCAAACTTTATTATCAGTCATTGCTATCAGCTATTCTGATTATACGAGTTACTGAAGTACATAATAGAGTGCCTGGGCTACATTTCTTAGATTAAGATTCTCCCAAAAAGTAACATACCGTAGTTATATTCCTAATTTAATTGGCTACTTTTATTCTGCTCTTGAGTCTGGGTTATCCGTGAATAAATTAATTGCACTTTTGGGTGCAATTTTCCTTTCCATTTTTGAAGGTGTTTTGTGTTTCTTTATTCTGTTTTCTCAAATGCGTTTTGAGTTTTTGTGCTGCTAATAAGTTTTTATCATTATTACTATTATTTGTGAGAATACCCTCACAGTAATGTCAACAGGCACTATTTCTTCAGATTTATTTCACTTTATTGCGTCATTCACCTCATCTGTTTTCAAAACACTTTATCTATTGGGTGTCAGTGGAATTCAGTAATTTAAATAGTCATGAATATTTACAATTTTAAATAAGATAAGATAAAATAAGTTTTTCAGTGGTGCAAAAATTGGGGGATTTTGGCAAATTTGCTGCATTTCTCCCGAAAATAAGTTTCAACAGTCGAAACTGCATTTGAGGGAGAGAGAAACATAGATAAGTTGCATTGGTGTGTAACTGGTCATATTGTATTCTTACATATGGAAATAACTGCTTTCATTTGTAAAGTGCTTGACCTGTGCCAATTTTGAAACATATTTTACTTGGGAAAAGCAAAATTACTGTATGGATAAAGAATTTATTTGCACTTAAAAATAGATTTAGATTGATGTATTTTCTTTTTCTTACTAAACTGCAGCTTTTCATTTCACGGGACATTAATTGATGCACGGGAGTTATGTGGCTTACTTGTGGATTATTGCAATGTTTTCATCATCACCCATTCACTACAGAGGATCCACTGGTGAGCAAGTGATGTAATGCTACGTTTCTCCATATTTTTTGAATGCTTGACGTTAATTGCATTATAAGCTGCTTTGGAAGGCACAGAATATTTCACATAAATTTATATTCCATAAAATACGGTACACTGAATAGGGAGAATACAAATAGAAAGTGACTATATTTTAATGATTTTTTTTTCTTCCGTTTTGTTCTTGCATGCTTTAGGGTTTTCCGATCTAAATTGTCCAGTCCTTTTAAGACGTCTGCAAGAGCCGCTACAATGTCTTGTGATGATAAGAATTTTTTTGGTTGTCTGATATATATGATATATAGATCCAGTTAGCATCAGCTGTGCTGGACTGAATGTTATTGGTTTGGAGGCTTAGATCTGTGAGTGAGTGGGTGCCTTAGGTCATATCTCTCTGACGCAACTCATCCCTAAACTCTGAGACGTCGCCACTTACTTCTGCTCCTTCTGTCCTCCTGATTCTTTTACTACGGCTAGATGCCCTTCCAGCTTTGCTGTTTTGGAGAGACACTTCTTTATTTCTCTGTTCAGCGCTTGTACACAAACCCTCAGCAGGGTTTTGACCGCACTGGACTGATCTTTGAGGAGCTCTGGGCTTTTGTACTTTTTAAAGCTGTTGTACTTCAAACTGACACAGTCTGGAGCTCCATCCCTCTCTCTCTCTCTCTCTCTCTGTCTCTCTCTCTCTCTCTCTCTCTCTCTCTCTCTCTCTCTCTCTCTCTCTCTCTCTCTCTCGCTCTCTCTCTCTCTCTCTCTCTCACTCTCTTTCTCTCTTGCTATATGCATGTTAGTAAACCAAGGCCAGTTTCAACGTATTAACCCACATCTAACAGATTGTAAAAGGATTAAAGCAGTCAATCAGTCTCATCTCTCCTCTAATAGACATATTAATCACCTGAGCCAAAACCGTATTAGTTATACCAGTTCAGAACCATACAGTTCTCATGCGGGATCCTCACGATCGATCATTCTTTCAAATATTATTATTATTATTATTATTATTATTATTATATGTGTGGGGACACTTAGCTATAATTTGGGAGCATAGTTGTCCAGGAAGTGAAATAAATCTGACTAAATCCATATTTGTGGATATTTGGAGGACATTATGTTGTGTGTGTGTGTGTGATTATAATTTAATTGTGTTCAAATATATATACTATTAATGCTGTCAAATAATTAATCACAATTTACTGCATCCAAGTTTTTGTTTGCATTATATATGCATGTCTTCCGTGTATAAATACACACACACATACAGTAAATATTTTGGCGTCTATTTTTACATTCATATAATTTATATTACAAATAAAAAAATTATATATAAAAATAGAGGATAGACACGGAGAGAACTCCCAGAAAATGTAATGAAATGTAAGTTAATAGTTAATCGTTTAAAATGTAAATATTATTACAAAATGTTAAATATAAAACAATTTTTTTTTTACATTTTTACTTGTTTTAAAGAAAAAATAAATGTGTATACATTTATGGTGAAAGTATTTTATCATGTTACCATTTTATCAGTTATTAAATTTGATTTTTCTTGAAAAATCTTTTCAAGGTAATCTTGAAAAAAATCAAAAGGTAATCTTTCTCACATTTCTGATGTGTTCTGAATTAGACTTTTGAAAGATTTTTGCTTTGTGGTGGTCATTGTATGTTGTTTATAGAGTGTGTGTGTGTGTGTGTGTGTGTGTGTGTGTGTGTGTAATCCCTAAGGAGTTTTCTGATAAGAACAGAGTTTTTAATCCAGCGTTCATCCAGCTGTTGGACAGAATATCTGTCACCACAGCCGCTCGGTAATCCTTCACTGCTCACGCTCTCCCATCGATCAAATTCAGCACATTTCTACATCATAAACAAATACATCTACCCCGGTCCATCCCAACACCTCCCCGATCCATCACCTTTCAGACGCTTTCACTACAGCTAGAAATGAGCTGGATAATTAGACTCAATATTAATGATTCACAACCGATATTTATGAGCTAATCACCAAGGTTTGCACTTGAATCGGTGCATCGGCAGCCTCAATACAGGGCCACGCCACTTGCTGCAATGATATAATGAATTCCTCCCCTCTAAAAATCAATATGGAGATTCGTTTTTGTTCCTAGTGGGACTGAGCGGATGATAGATCCAGAAAGGCCCATCAAAAAGAGAGAGTATGGGAAAGAGAGCTATTTTGTAGCCTCTTTATCCACAAAAGCAATAAGAATAACGGCACCCACTGTTTGATTGGCTCTTTTGTTTAATTGATGTATTGAAAGATATGGTAATGGTCTTAAAATGGCAAGGAACCTGCGGTTTTGTGAGTTTACATGTGAGTTAATCAATTCCTTTTTGTCTTTTGAGTAAGTGTGTGTGTTAGTAGCTAATAACAGTGTAATGGCAGTATAATAACATCCTTACAAAGCTTAATGAGGGACCGGCGCAGCGGGGCTCGGGGGACCGCGGAGGCCATGTTTGGTGTCACATCGTAAGTGCATGCCTAGGGAAACGATTAAAGTAACGCAGCGGACACTGCTGCAGATCTCACTGCAGCGGGAGGGATGCTGGTGGGCCTCCAGCGAGAATTTTTTAAGCTTGATATTCAGCTGGTGAATGTAGGTCAAGAGATTAATCTCCATTTAGCCACCTTGAGCTGTTTTTCCACACTTTAAGACTGAACAAAACACTCTCTGGGATACGTCCCTCTCCTTTTGCTTGAAGTCACTCCAATGTAGACGCGTACAATCATTTTTACCGCATGCGATTGTAAACTAATCGGGATTTGTACTGGAAATTTGTGATATTTACATTTAATATGAAGAAATCTAGTGTTTTGAAGAATCAAAAATGCAAAGTACAGCACAATCTCTGTAATACAGTGCCTCAGTGAATAGATCGAATTAGTCGATTGTTTTTAGTGAATCAAGTACAAGAACTATAAAGATAATTGTAACTATAAATATATTTGTGTCCATATCAACTCACAACAACATTTTATATATATATATATATATATATATATATATATATATATATATATATATATATATATATATATATATATATATATATATATATATATATTACAATATAGTTTTTGAGTGGACTGTGCTATTATTGTCAATTTAGATGTCTAGAATGATTTTTAAAACATTATATTTAAATCAGTGTAGGTACTATTTGTTATCATAGTGTAGTTAAAGACATTCATTATAATTTGACATATATACAAGGTTTGTTTGTTTTATTTACCACCTTATTACAATGTTATTAAAGTATAGTTTCCTGTGAATTTCTTTCAACCAATGGTTTTCTTTTTCTATCTAAATCAATCAATAATCAATCAACAATCAAAAGGACTGGATTTATCTAAATCTAAATAAATGACATAATTTTAATTTTTGGGTTAAGAAATCTGAATAGTTGAAAGGATAAGCAGAATACTTAAATTGTTTATGATTCCCATCCATAATTAACAAATATATTTTCATTTAGGATGAGCATTCTTGAACATGCTGCTTTAGTGAGTTTAATTTAATACTATGTTTTTGTTAATGCATTTTCATTTTCTTACAAAGAAAAGAAAAGAAATAAAAATGCAAAATTAGCCTCAGATCAAATGATAATTGGTGAACCCCAGTTGAAGCTCCCCCTCATTACAGCAGGAATGCTGGGCCATAAATATAAATATTAAAATGACATCAAAAGGGCAAATGCCAACCGTGTTTCCACATATACTCTGTATACATGCAGTATATGTGTGCAGCGGTTTGTACACAATCTCTGATCAGCATCTACATGTTTATGTATGGTATGGCCTTTAAAGTAAATTAATTCTTAATGTATTCATTTATACTCCCAGCCAATCCATAACTTGAATATGCCTGGGTCTGTTTCATTACCATATTTCTGTAGCCTCATTACAGGCTGAGAAATAACACCTGATTGAACTGTTTCCGAGCGCATGCAGTGCTGCCGTCCCAGAGACAATATTTCAGGCCGAATCGCGTTGACCACGTTACAATAAAGGTTTCAAGACGGTAATAACAACAGCTGCGCACATTTAGCAAACAATGTGCAGAGAACATCAACAGCAGACAGCGTTAAAAACTCACACAGGGATTTGGCCAAAACAAATGAGCTTGGACTCCAGCTCTGGGTTTGAGTCATCAGCATTTACATTGGTTTGAGTCACAGAAGCGCAAAACTCGTGAATATATTTCAGCGAGATCAAAGCGCACGCCGCTGCGAGGCATCCTTCCACTGTAGAAACATTTACCACTTTTTGAATATCCCACCACGGTCATTTTTCATAAAAATCATGATTCTCCCAAAGTGATCTTTGAAAGCCAGACGCGGGGCACAAGACAAACTGGCGTCAGACTCCGTTGAGCAGAGGGGTAAAAACGTCAAAGCTGCATTTCCTGCAAATCCATCAAAGCTGTAATGCAATGAGAAAACACAGTGCGGCTTCCGAGGAAGAATACACAAACAACAACGAGGACAAGTGCGGGAGAGAGGACCAGAACAGACGGGAGCATATTTAAAGGCTTGCTATATATATATATATATATATATATATATAAAGGTGAAGGTGAAATGTTATGGTTTGGTGTTTCGGGATGGAGTATGTATACCTCTGCTGTAGCAAAATAATCTTGCTGAACTTTGACTGCTTGTTTTATTTTCGTTGGCTTCCTCGGCAGTGACTTTCGCAGTATGTTAAGGAGGTGGTGGAAAATTTAGCTTCATAGATAAGAGTCGCTGCTGGACCACCAAGGTGTCCAACCTTAGAGCGTTATAACCGTGGATTCTGATGAGTGTTATACAAGAGAGCTTGTGTGTGGTCCGAAAGCTTACTGCGCACTTCAAACTAAATCAAAACGATTGTTATATGTGCACGCTTGAAGACATAGTGCTTTCAAAGGGCCGCAATCTGTCACTATTACGTTTAAGTTAATGGTACATGATGATGACAATCCTAAAATATTGAATATCCACCATCCACATCTGGGCGTTGTGGTTCAGTTTCTTGAATTTTGGTGTTGGAATTTGATCCCGTTCTTGCCTGATACAGCTTTCTAGCTGCTGAAGAGTTCATGGTCATCTTTGACGTATTTTTCGTTTAATGATGAGCCAAAAAGTTTTTTTATAGGAGAAAGATCTGGACTGCAGACCAATTCAGTTCCGGACTCTTCTATTATGAAGCCATGCTATTGTAACAGCCGCAGTATGGGGTTTTGCATTGTCCTACAGAAATACACAAGGCCTTCTCTGAAATAGACATCATCTGGAGGGAAGCATATGTTGCTCTAAAACCTTTATATACCTTTCAGCATTTATAGTGCCTTCCAAAACATGCAAGCTGCCCATATGGTATAAACGTATGCACCCCAATACCATCAGAGATGCTTGCTTTTGAACTGAATACTGATAACATGCTGGAAGGTCTCCCTCCTCTTTAGCCCCGAGGACACAGTGTCCGTGATTTTCAACAAGAATGTCAAATTTGGACTCTGACCTCTGACCATAGAAATCTTCTTCACTTTGAAGCAGTCCATTTAAAATGAGCCTTGGCCCACAGGACACGACCGTGTTCACATATGGCTTCCTTTTGCATGACAGAGCTTTAGTTGACATCTGCAGAATGTGGCTCATGTGATTCGAAAGTCTTTTAGTTTTATTTCAAAACTATTTATTTAAATTTAAAAAAAGAAAATAAATAAAATGTCCCAATATTTACTATTTACTTTTTTAGTTTTAATACATGTATTTTTTATATAATGTAATTAATGATTAATAATTATAATAGTGTATTTATTTAGTAAATGTTTCAATCTTTGATTTGATTACTTAAATCGTACAATATTAATATTTGCCATTATATTGAGCATCCCTAGAACATTTATTATTGAAATAAATAAACACATTTAATAAATAGATTTAATAAATAGATTACATTTAATGAACATAATGCAATTATGCTGCATGGTGCATATTATGTATTACGCATATTTGTTGTATTACATTACATAATTTACTAATTGTATTACATAAAATAACTGTTTCACGTTATACTGTAATTGAATACATTTAAAACCTTTAAAAAGTGCAAATCAAATCTCAGATTGCACTTCACTTCCCTGTAAACTAAATTAACTAATTTAGAGTTCATTTAGTTGCATTTATTTTTGGAGTTTTGTATTTATTTTTACAGTTCTGTTTGGTTGACCTGCACAGGTGAAGACATTCGTGGGCAGTCTGACAGAAGCAGGCGTGGGATGGGACGGCCATCACAATGAGGGAAGCATGGGAAACAGCTTGGGAAAGGTACAGCCCTGATACAAGAACACTGCAGGTCCAAACTGTTTATATTTAACTATTTGCATTGCATATTAATTTAGTTTTGACTGTGGCAGTGTGTTTATGGATGTGGGCCCATTAGATCGGCGTGAATTATTTCTGTATAAGTGTTTATGCACATGTGCGCTCAGTTCACTGGGCAAGAGAACAGCAGTGTGTACTCAGCTCGTATTTAACAAACACACTCCTTCGCTAGAGCGGATCAAAGCCACGCTACACTCTATCTCAACTGTTCTGTGGGAGGAAAGCCCTGACATCTACAACTCTCCCTGTCTCCTCTTCCACCATGTGCTAAAAAACAGTGTCATATCCTTCTACAAATCCCCATTTTTATGTAAATACATAGCCTACGCCTGACAATGCATTTTGAACATGTATAAAAATCCGTATTCGTCATATAAATACATTTTGACCCCTCAAGACACTACAGTTTTGTATAAATAGGCCAGAAAAATGATGTAACATGCATACAATGCAGTGTTGCTTATGGATGTACCTGTCCTCCTTTAGTCAGCATCATTGCTGGTATTTCTTCAGTTTTAATCTCATTTTGTTATAAGCCCTAGTTATTTATTTATATATTTATTTATTTATTAGTATCTCAGCTTAATATTCAGAAACTACTATAAATCAAACATTTTCGATATACTTTCAATAGTCTTTGTTAAAGATTGATAAGCCAACCAGGTAGACGAATCTCAAATTTACTTTGATTTTGATTGACTCGTACATAACAGTACGAGGTTAATGGCTTCAAACAAACTACAATCCCATAAAACATTGCAAAATATAATCAGATTAAAAGTAATGGAGAAATACAAAACTATCGATTCATTATGACATTAACAGTGCTTCATTGAAGTGGGCGGTCACTACGGACCTCTTTGGTGCAATTTCCTTGTTTAATCGATCTGATTGATGGAAATTCATTTGAAGAATCATGGGTAATGTAGTCTTCATCAGAAATGTTGCCATAAACCCACCTCTCTTTTAATGCAGGTTGAAGGCTTAAATAACAGCATTTACCCTTGGTTAATGCCGCTTGTAGCTACAGCTCATGTTTATACGCTATTACAAATCAACTGAATCAAAATGACCCAACTGTTCCACTAAGTTTGAATGCTGGGACACTTTTATTTGTAAAATTAATGCAATATTTTTGACTGTTGACCCTTTGTTTTTCCTCTGTGTTCTTTAACAAACAATCACATCCATTAACGTGGTTAGCTAGCTAGCTAACTGCTAGCTAATGGTCGTTTGATTGCTTGTGGCTTTTCGCTTGCGCACTACATTTCTTGTTGTTGAATGTCGTTTAGATGTAGCCTAATTTAGTTGTAACTAGAGTTATTTCTCATTGTTTAAGATATCCTAGAGGCGCATTGCACATCGTGATGTCACGGAACCTGTGAATTGCTGTGGGAGTTGCTTCACTGAAGGTGTGAATCTCAATCGCTGAAAGATTTGCCTCAGTGAGCTGTGAATCGCAATCGCTGTTTGAGTGTGAATTATGTAAAACTGCCAAGGTAGATTTGTAAGAACAGCATTGTAAGGAGGCACAGTTACAGCAGAAATTCAGACCAGTGTTAGATGATGGTGACGTAGCTGGACGAATGAAATTGCCCACAGAGCATTTTTATGACTATATTTTGGTTCCCTTCTGGAACGTGATTGTACGTATCTCATGTCCCATGATCAGTTTCTACTTTTTGATGTGTTATATACACTACAGTTTAAAAGTTTGGTTTTGGTAAGATTGTTCTGATGTTTTTGAAATGAATCTCTTCAGCATATTTTTAGCATCTTTACTTCAGCCTTCAGTGTCACATGATATGACAGAAATCATTCTGATATGAATAATTCATCACTGCCGTTAATGTTGTGCTTTTTTGTTTGTTTTTTTAATTGTTTTAAAATAGAAACCATTATTTAAAAGTTTTCACTTTTACATTTTTTTCAATTAATTCTTTATTTAACTGTTTTTAATGTAGCTATATTACATTTAAATTGTTTGCAATCCTCTAACCTTTAAAAAGTATAATATTTGTTTTCAGTGTAATAGAAATAAGCAAGTAAATATACTGTATATTCCGTGTTATCTGAAGTCATTCGGTTTCATTATACAGAAAACAGAAGTACATACTTCTCTTTCTGTGTTTCACAGAAGAACACAAAAGCATTTAACTAGCTTTCTTGAAACACAAATAAAGAGAAATAATGATTAATAATGATTTGGAACCAGGTTTGGATCAACACGAGGGTGAACTATATACAGCATCATTGTCATCAACCCTCCTGTATATATATATATATATATATATATATATATATATATATATATATATATATATATATATATATATATATATATATATGTGACAGGCTAGCCCAGACAATTATGATAAAGGCAGCAAGATGGTCTTTTCTCTTCCCCTTCTTCACAATAACAGCAGAAGTAGAGACCCGGTATTATCTGGCAGGTAAAGCAATATGACAGCGTCAAATAACAGTTCAGGAATTTCACTTCTTGTATCCTTACAATAACATAAAGCACGCTGAAAAGCCCTATTTCTATAGTCCTGTGTGTGTGTGTGGTGGTGGTACCCTCAGGGAGACAATCGCTCCCCTGAAAATGAAAAATACTCCAAATGTGTTTTATTGCCGTCTCTCTCCGCTCCCCTCAGCACTTGAAGCAAATGCATTTCCATCAAGTGCTGGAATAATTTACCACATACATTCCAAGCGTTTTCCCTCTTTCCTCACTGGTTTTCCCCTCGTGAAAGAGAAGAAGCCAGAGCAAACGAATCTGCAGTATTTAGCGAAAGGCGTTTCGTGGCTCTTCCTCGTTTGTATGTTTTTGTTGTGTCCTGTTTGGGATTGAAGGTTGGGTCTGTGGGGAAGGGGAATGGTGATATATGGTTGTGTCTGAGCGATGGTTCTAGCCCACCCCTCGAGTGTACAGTGCACTTGAAGGAAAAGAGTACTGTTGTGTGCTCTGGGACTAGTCCAAGACTCACGGAGGCCCTGGGGTTAAACCTGCTGTAAACACTGAAGAACGAGCCCCTGCTATTCATCCATCATTACGGCAATTAATCACATGCCGTTCTCTTAACATGCAAGGGGTTTCATGCTTTTTTTTTTTTTTTAAACAGGCCCAGATGGAGTGGTTGGTGCAGGGAGGGCATGTTTAAATATAGAGCCTTTGTATTCAGGAATGGTGTTGCATTACAAAATATCTCCTCATTTTACTTACAGATGCGTGTGTGCTGCTAATGCCTTTTCATGCAAATTGTGTGTATATCCATTTGTTCATTATAAGTCATATAGTGAGTTTACTGTTCAGTTTTTGAAAGTAACTCAGTACAAGTGACTAGTAAGTTTTTGCATTAACAAGCTGCTCTTTCCAATCAGAAGTATGTGTAAATGTGTCCATAATTATGATCCTCAGTGTTTTTTTTGGATCCACATTCTTTGGCTGCACTTAATTTAATTTGTGGACTGTGGTTGCATAGGGTGGACGTTTTCATAACACAAAATTGCCAACTCAAATTCCTTGCATAGCAGAAACAATTAAATACAAATAAATAAATAACCCCTAGCATTAGACAATAACATTAGCACACACAACAATGCACCTTATTATGCAAAACCATGTATTAGTGTAAAAATATTTATACATGCGCTGCTTTCTGGTTGTTGCTATACAAAGTATGAAAAAATAACTAGCTGTTTACTCGTTGTACTTAAATGGTAACTTTACTGTAACCTAAAATATAATAGTTTCAAAGTAACTTCACCCAAAACTGTTGCAACCCCTCATAATTGTTTCCCCTCATAACTACTGTCTGAAAGCTTGCTAGTGTTGCATTTTTTTTTATTCCCGTCTAATTTATCCGTCTGCCATTTACAAAGCGGATAATACAAGATATTTTGCTACTGAAAAGGTCAGTCAACTCATATTAGCGATTCCTTTAATCAGACAAATTTCAGAGGGTGTGGTAGATGCGCTTTCATCTTCAGAGTATCTGGACCGCATCTGTTCTCGGCCGTCTCACGAGCTCACAGTACAGCTACAGACATCGACAAAACCTCTCTTTATGAATATTTAGGGCACAGATCAGCGATGTGATTCTGCCTTTGCCCTTTTTCTCCGTAGCAGATCAATTCCTTGTTTATGGGATTTACTTTCCCGTAAGCCCTTGGTCTGTTCGCTAGTCATGCTGCCAGTAGGCTGAGCTGTTAGCCTGTTCTGCTGCTAGCCGGTGATGGAGTGGATCTGTCCCCAGGGTGACTAATATCTGACCTTCCACCGGCAGCCCCTTTAGCCCACAGACCTGCCCAGAGGCGCGGGTGAAGCACAGCTCTGATTCTGACCGAGTCAGCGCCTCCCTAAATGAGAAATATTGAGCGGCGGTGAGCAGCAGGGAGGGCCGAGGACTCGGATGCAGTGCGAGGGAGAAAATATTGGGTTTGTTTCCTCAGATTACCTGTCAGGTTAGGTCTCCAGTCTCTCCTCCACTCCATTCCGCGGCGTTACGTTATGTTCCCACCGAACACACATCAAGTGCCTGACAACCTAATCTTCCCCAAAAGAAGCCTACAGTACTACAACCTGCAGAAAGTGTTCCGGCGAAGAGCCGATTCAAAGAGCTAAACAATATGACTAAAAGCCTCTCTTGTGACGCCAGTCCATCTGGTTTATTTCAATGGTGGTTTAAAGCAATTCGGTTTCCCTGACGATATTCTCATCATCTACGCGACAACATCTTATTTTTCTTGATAGCTCGGAAAGGACACCTCCTCGACGTCTCAACCGTTTACCGGGGCTTAATGAGACGGGAGGGTAAACCGAAGTAAACGACAATCTATTTGCTCCCGAAAGCTTCAAACTTTTAATTAGGACAAATCAATTCAACGGAATAGTGAAAATGAAAGGCAAAATAAACAAATAAAAGAGTAATTAGCAAATTACACCGAGCAGTTCCAGGGACGCCATAAGACTAATTAGTGTGGAAGTAGGGACGGGAGCTGTGTGATCGGTGACAGAGGGGGCGGCCAAACAAGGCGGATGGACGCATGGGACAGAGATATGAGGACATCTGTATTCCACATGAACAAACCTGAGCATGTTCCTGTGAAAAAGCTTGACATTCAGCGCTTTACACACTGACGTTCGCCAATTCCCAGGAAGCTCTTTGGCTGGTCAGGTTTTGCTGTCCATTAAAATCAGTTTTATGGCGCACCTGTTCAAGGCTGAATTCCACTCTCAGCAAAGCACCTGTGATTCTACAGCGGGCTGCGCTGAATTACATCTTGCATGAGAAGAGAAAGTGCCTTTAAATAGAGAAATATGAAGTAAAAAGATTCTAGGATGAAACCAGCGAAACCCAGCATTCAAGATGTACTTCAAGAGCACAAAAGAGGATGTTTTTGAAGGTGCAGAGTAAAATGTTAATTTAATGATCGCTCTTCATATGAACAACACTGATTTAGATTCTTAAAAACCAAAGATCCGTATTTTACTTGGCTGTATGTCATTTTCATTGCAACACTGCTCCTAACGATGTCGAGAGTCCATCTATCAGACAAAGGGGGAAAAAATACAAAAGAGATCTTTAAAAAAAAAACGACACGACCTGACTGCATTGTGTGAAAAAGCCTATTTGCAGAGTGACAAATTCAGCAAATCCGTCTGAAAATGAAACCTCACATTTTTTTCAGCTCTCCATGCAGAACTGACCCACTAGAACATCCACCTTTTTTGCCCTTAGCAGTGAGCATAATTTATAAAGCCTACTTCATGAAATAACTCCTGACTCGATACTCATTCATCAGATCTAACCAGTGCATCAGTGTGTTCTCATCAGCCGTGCCTTTGTTTCAGCTGTGGCCCCCGTGGAGCTTAATTTCAGTGTGTGAATATCTTCACCCGTGAGCGGCAACAGTCGGCCCGAGGTTGAGAAGTTGTGGATTATGAATAATACAGAGACAGAAGAGTCATATTTCCCCTGACACAGCCTCCTTTGAGTATTACACCCATTTGCACTATAAAGTGAGCAAGAGGAACACTTGTTATCGAGATGAGGTAGACCCTGTGTGTGTCGCTGTCTGTGTGAGGAAATGAGAGAGAGAAATAGAGCATTGTGCTCCGTTCGCTCAGCTGGAGACTATTCTAGCCAACATAAAAAAGACAAATCCTGCATAAAACAAAGAGATTTCACAAAAAGCACGCTAATGCCCGAGTGTGCACCTAAGCACATGAAGTCACATAGATTTCAATGTAACAGCAGGTCGGCTGTCCGCTGTGAGCTTATATGGAAATTGATCTCCTCTGGACGTTTAGAGAGAAAACGGTGCCCATAATTTTAGTTGTTGACGTCAAAGGATGTACATCCAATCAAACGGTATTTTGGCGGAAATTCATCTGTCACTCGATTGAAGCTAGCCAAATTAGCCAGATGCCAGCATGGACAGGTTGCGTGGCATCATTGAAAACCACGGACAAAACTGCGGAAGGTGAAAGAAAAGGCAGAATGCATTAAATATGCATTTCATTTGCAGCAAAGATAAACAAAGGGTGTGCTGACCGCAATATACATTCATTAGTTATTTCATAAAATTGGTTACATTTATATTATTATTTGTAATAATGATAATAATAATACATAATGCTAACCCCTCCGAGGATCGCCACCTTAACGTGGTGGAGGGTTTGAGTGCCTGAATGACCCTAGGAGCTAGGTTGTCCGGGCTATATGCCCCTGGTAGGGTCTCCCATGGCAAACAGGTCCTAGGTGACAAGCCAGACAAAGAGCGGTCCATGATACCCTTATGGAAAAGACCTGGAATGGAGTCGCGGCGTCGCCCGGTATGGCGCAGCCGGGGCCCGCCATGGAGCCAGGCCTGGGGCCGGGCCGGCATGCGGCGCCTGGTGGCGGGTCTTGCCCCACGGGACCCGGCCGGGCTCAGCCCGAAACAGCGGCGTGGGGCCATCCCCGTGGGCCCACCACCTGCAGGAGGGACCGTAAGGGCCGGTGCCTTGTGGTTTGGGTAGCAGTCGAAGGCGGGGACCTCGACAACCCAACCCCTGGACTCAGAATCTAGTTTTAGGGACATGGAACGTCACCTCTCTGGGGGAAAGGCCTGAGTTGTTGCGTGAGGTTGAGAGATACCGGCTAGAGATAGTCGGGCTCACCTCCACGCACTGCTTGGACTCTGGAACCCATCTTCTCGAAAGGGGCTGGACTCTTCACTACTCTGGTGTTGCCCGCAGTGAGAGGCGGCAGGCTGGTGTGGGCTTGCTCATAGCTCCCAGCTTAGCCGCCATGTGTTGGAGTTTAACCCGGTGGACAAGAGGGTCGCCTCCTGCGACTTCGGTTGGGGGAGGACTCTCACTGTCATTTGTGCCTACGGGCCGAATGGCAGTGTAGAGTACCCGGCCTTCTTGGAGTCCTTGGGAGGGTGCTGGAAAGTGCTCCAACCGGGGACTCTATCGTCCTGCTGGGGACTTCAACGCTCACGTTGGTGATGCTAGTGACACCTGGAGGGGCGTGATTGGGAGGAACGGCCCCCGATCTAAACCTGAGTGGTGTTCTGTTGTTGGAATTCTGTGCTGAGGCACGGTCTGTCCATAACGAACACCATGTTCAAGCATAAGGGTGTCCACCAGTACACCTGGCATCAGGACACCCTAGGGCGGAGGTCGATGATCGACTTTGTGGTTGTATCATCTGATCTCCGGCCGCATGTCTTGGACACTCGGGTGAAGAGAGGGGCGGAGCTGTCAACTGATCACCACCTGGTGGTGAGTTGGATCCGTTGGCGGGGAGGAGGCGGACAGACTTGGCAGGCCCAAGCGTACCGTGAGGGTCTGTTGGGAGCGTTTGGCAGAGACCCTGTCAGGAGATCTTCAACTCCGCCTCCGGCAGAACTTTGACCGATCCCGAGGAGGCTGGAGACATTGAGTCCGAATGGACTATGTTCTCTACCTCTTTGGTCGACGCGGCCGTCGGAGCTGTGGCCGTAAAGTCTCCGGTGCGTGTCGTGGCGGCAACCCCGAACCCGATGGTGGACACCGGAAGTAAGGGATGCCGTCAAGCTGAAGAAGGAGTCCTATCGGGCATGGTTGGCCCGAGGGACCCCTGAAGCAGCTGACAGGTACCGGTGGGCCAAGCGGACTGCTGCCCGGGTGGTTGTGCGGGCAAAAACTTCGGGTCTGGGAGGAGTTCGGGAGGCCATGGAAAATGACTATCGAACGGCCTCAAAGAGGTTCTGGCAAACCGTCCGGCGCCTCAGAAAGGGAAAGCAGTGCCCTGCCAACACCGTATATAGTGCTGATGGGAACCTGCTAACCTCGACTGGGGATATTGTGGGGCGGTGGAAGGAATACTTTGAGGACCTCCTCAATCCCGTCAACACGTCTTCCACTGAGGAGCAGAGGCCGGGGATCCGGGGGGACTCGACCATTACCTAGCTGAGGTCACTGAGGTGGTTGAGAAGCTCCTCTGTGGCAAGGCACCAGGGGTGGGCGAGATCCGCCCGGAATACCTCAGGTCTCTGGATGTTGTGGGGCTGTCTTGGCTGACACGCCTCTGCAGCATCGCGTGGGCGCGGGGAAAGTGCCTCTGGACTGGCAGACGGGGTGGTGGTTCCTCTTTTCAAGAAGGGGACCGGAGGGTGTGCTCAACTATAGGGGATCACACTTCTCAGCCTCCTGGGAAAGTCTATGCCAGGGTACTGGAGAGGAGAATCCGCCCGATAGTTGAACCTCGGCTTCAAGAGGAACAATGCGGGTTTCGCCTGGACGTGGAACACTGGACCAGCTCTATACCCTCTCCAGGATGCTGGAGGGTTCCTGGGAGTTTGCCCAACCAGTCTACATGTGTTTTGTGGATTTGGAGAAGGCATTCGACCGGGTTCCTCGTGGTGTCCTGTGGGGGTGCTCTGGGAATATGGGGTAAGGGCCCTTTGCTAAGGGCTGTCCGATCCCTGTATGATCAGAGCAGGAGCTTAGTTCGCATTGCCGGCATTAAGTCAGACTTGTTTCCAGTGCATGTTGGACTCCGACAGGGCTGCCCTTTGTCACCGGTCCTATTCATTATTTTTATGGACAGGATTTCTAGGCGCAGTCAGGGGCCGGAGGGGTCTGGTTTGGTGACCACAGGATAGCTTCTCTGCTTTTTGCTGATGATGTTGTTCTGTTGGCTGCATCTGGCCAAGACCTACAGTGTGTGCTGGGGCGGTTTGCAGCTGAGTGTGAAGCGGCAGGGATGAAAATCAGCACCTCCAAGTCTGAGGCCTTGGTCCTCAGTCGGACAAGGGTGGCTTGCCCCTTCAGGTTGGTGGGGGAGCTCCTGCCCCAGGTGGAGGAGTTTAAGTATCTTGGGGTCTCGTTCACGAGTGAGGGAAGGATGGAACGAGAGATTGACAGGCGGATCGGTGCAGCTTCTGCAGTAATGCAGTCGCTGTACTGGTCTGTCATGGTGAAAAAGAGCTGAGCCGCAAGGCGAAGCTCTCGATTACCGGTCGATCTTCGTTCCTACTCACCTATGGTCATGAGCTTTGGGTCATGACCGAAAGAATGAGATCCCGGATACAAGCGGTCGAAATGAGTTTCCTTCGTAGGGTGGCTGGGCGCTCCCCTTAGAGATAGGGTGAGGAGTTCAGTCACTCGGGGAGGAGCTCGGAGTAGACCCGCTGCTCCTCCACATCGAGAGAGGCCAGCTGAGGTGGCTCGGGCATCTGTTCCGGATGCCTCCCGGACGCCTCCCAAGGGAGGTGTTCGGGCATGTCCCACCGGGAAGAGGCCCAGGGAAGACCTAGGACACGCTGGAGAGACTATGTCTCGGCTGGCCTGGGAGCGCTCGGTGTCCCCGGAAGAGCTGGAGGAAGTGTCTGGGGAGAGGGAAGTCTGGGCATCCCTGCTTAGACTGTTGCCCCACTGACCCGGCCCCGGATAAGCGGAAGAAAAGAAGAAGAAGATAATGCTAATTTAATAACATTCCTTGTTACTCTAAAGCAAAACCAAGTTTTTTTTTGTCTTAAGTGCTGTCTTTTCACTAAAGTCTAAGATGCTCTAAAATGTAAGTTGATCTCGTGAGTGATGCTGGACCTAAGCCACAAAGCGAACATTGAGTCCGTCTGTCAGTCCGTATCGGGAAATATATAATTCCAAATCCACTTCTCTGTGTGATGGCCATATGTTCGCTCCGCTTGTAAACCTAACCAGTCAGTAGTGTTGCGTTGCAGTATACCCACAAATAATGAAGCTAATAGTTTAACAACATTTCTCAGTCGCGTATTTTATTAGTCGAACAGCATTGACAAATGCTGAAAAATGTCATCTTTTCGGACAATATAATAAATGGACTTGTATGTTTGATATCTCTGTCAGCTATTTAAAATACAACTGTACAGTAGATATTTTAGCTTTAATTGATCTGTTTTATTAGAATTGGTGAATTTGCACAATTACTTTAGGAACAGTATTCATAGTTTTCAGTCATGTGACCGGTTCGAAGGCCTGGAGGGCAAAACATCCATAGACCTGCAAGTGTGTCACGTTTCCATCTGTTTCACAGCCGCAAAGACTTAATCACCTCTCAAAACAATAAAACAAAAGTTTTGGCCATTTGCAATCTATATTAAGTGCCTGAGGTAATATTTCAATCATTAAACGGCACGTTGTAGAAACACTTAAAGTGCCATAATATATTTACAAAGGTAATAATAAAACATCAAATTCAATATCACCATTTTAATAATTTATTGAGTGATTGCCTTTTCTCATTTTTTTTAACAACTAAATTGTATTACGATGTACAAATGTAAGTCATAAGAATTAACAAACGACACAAACGAACTAGTTACATTTCATTTACAAATTAATCATAATTTTGAATACTTTTGAAATGGGTAAAATGCAATATGAATGCAAAGGCGAACCTGCAAATACATCCTTATTGCTTAATTGCCAGAGAAGAAGAAGCTAAGTTTAACACCTGCACGTGCAGCTTGTGAACAACTCTGCTGGTAAAGTCTCTTCTACTTCATTAACGTGTAGACTTACACACCTGGCAACATGCTCCATCTGGCCATATAGTATCTACTGGAGGTGATTTTCAAATAAACATTACATCAAGTTAAAATATTTCAGAAGTAGGACTAAAATACAATATCCGTTTAGCATTTAGACAACTTATTTTTAGAGTATTAACTAATCTAACAACTTTTAGATCTTAGAATGTTCTCTAAACATTCCTAAAACATGCATGTTTAAGGGCTGTTACTTATTTAGTTATGAAAAAATAAAGCGATTGATTTTCTGGCCCCGTCCCCAGAACTGTATATCGTCTTATATTTCATACAATTGACTGTTGACAAAAATGGTGCAATGCAACAACTACATAAATGCAGTTATGCATTTCAAGACAAAAAAGCCCCTGTATTTCTCATACCTCTCATGTTTAGTTTTTTTTATTATTCTTCTATATTATTCTCATATTTACAATATAAGCAATCACATGAGCAACAAGAGCAATATCACATGAGTGATGCTTTTGTCCCAATTTGTGCGAGTGCACAAGTGATTTTATACAACAGTTGAGTAAGAAGTTGATATTGCGTTATGTTTTTAAAACGATACCATGTTTTTGCACTGTTTTGCAGAGAACATATTAATTACCTTTGAAGCCAAAGCTGAACTGTTGTGCGTCTCCTAGCAACACAGCGAACTTTAGTTTCTGAATACGAGTTTTGAACAAATCATGTGATTCAAAGATCCATTCATAATGAGAGAGCCATTTAACTCATTCCTGAATGAATCAAATGAATGACTCCTCCGTATATTTACCCCCATATATATCATTTAATTAAATAATAATAATAAACATAAATAATAAATACAAATTATATATTAAAACTTTGAAGGGATAGTTCACACCAAAGAAAAAAAATTGTCATCATTTACTCAAACCTGAATGACTAACTTTCTTTTGAGGAGCATAGCGTAAAATAAGGTATGTTGAAAGTTTTTCTTTCAAATGATCTTCTTTGCATAGTTCATGTTAGGCCCTTGTAGCCTGAATGTTTGTTTAATAAACTGTATGTTGAATCAAATATTTCTAAAGCTTCAATTTGTAACATTTATTTAAATAGCTGTCTAATAGATAGCTGTTTCAATACTCTTCTAATTTCAAATTTTCAAGTCAAATTTATTTTGTGAATAATTACACGTATTACTCCAAACATCATGTAATTAATTAGGTAAAAACTTTTAATCGACCGACAGCCCTGGTATTTATAGAACTGAAGCATTCTGTTTAGGTTTGCAGAACATTCCTCTAACCTTCCACTAACGTTCCCCTAACCTACAGCTAACTACATTCAACTGAACATCTCACTCGGCACTGCCAGTTAATCCTCCCACCCACTTCCTACCTCCGAGTGTGTCCCTGAGTGTGTCCGTGTCTCATATCAGCCCCTCCATCAGACTGTTTGATTGTGTTTTAACTCGCGCAGACCCACACAAACTACACCATCTGAGCTCAGAGAGTCCATTAAGAGCCAGTGATTTAGAGGCGTTTGGCTATGTTTACATTCCTGCCTTCTTGAAGCGGTGTCTGAGTGGACAGCTGAAAGTCACACAGTCAGACACTCTCTAAACACGCTCACTCTTCCCTGCGCTGCAGCCAGATGGACCCATTTCACCTCTCCCTTCGCTCTCCAGATGGAAGTGTTTGAGCAAAGCGCCGAGATCAGAATGTGCAAAAAGCGTCTATCCTACAGCACTGGAGCTTGTGCCATTGAATATGAAACGCTAATTGCATTTACATATGATAACTGTTGGCACCGAGATCATAAAATGAGGTCGAAAAAAATAGCAGAAGAAGATAAAAAGAGGAGAGTGAGTTTTTTAACTCTAAGGTTGGACCAATTTTATAGTAACATGCTGTGTGCTCCTCTTAAATGTGCTTCTCATAGGAATTCACTCGGAGCATGTAATTGCTTTTGGCACATAAGAACATACGTCCTATCCAAGGAGGCACTGAATAAATTATGAAGCCCTGTTTTTCCAGCGTTCATCTTAAAAATCTGTAGCGGAGCGCTTGAAACGCTCTAGAATCACCCTCTGGTCATGTCATTCCCATGATCTGAACAAATCCTCCACATCTGGAATAAAACCAAAGACGGGAATGTGGGCTCTGAAATCTAGCTCACCCACAGAAAGCGCTCTTCGCTTTACAGTCCTCTCATTTTAACGCGAATATTCTCGACTTATGACTAATCTTAACAAAATAAACATGTTCTCGCCAACAGTGCTGGGAGAAAACTGGATAGAAGCGTGGCCTAATCTTCACTTTTACATGCAAACAGAACTGCTTTCACTCTAAATAAGCACGAGCTGCCCCAAGGCTCTCTGGATGGTAATTATACCGTTCTGTATAAGGCAGCACAGCTGGGAACGGATCACATTCAATTATTATATCAAACATTAATTATTAGCCCATTACCTACGCTATAGAGTGCATATCCTAAGCACACCCCCTCACGTAAACCCTCAAAAATGAGCTTTTCTGACTGAGAAAAATGACTAAATCCTCACAAATACAGATTAGTCCTGAAGAAAACGCAGACTTTCCGAAATCCCTCACAACACGACAATGAATCCTTACTCGTGCGACAATGAAGCTTAGGTATGCTTAGTTTTTTAAACCTTCTTTAAAGGAAGTTAGAAATGCGTTTACACGCGGTCTTCGCCCCCCGAGTCGCTCTTTCTTCTTTTTTTTGCTCCACGCTCCATCGGTTCCGAGAGGGGCCCATTTATTTCACTCGTCAAATCACTCACTCATCTGGTTTCCATGGTTTCAGCAGATCATCCCCTGTTTGAGGCCAGAGATAGTCCGTCAGCGTTATGATGGGCTGTCACACGAAGAATATGGAAGAGTATATCTCAGATTGAAATAATAATAATGCCTGTCTATCATCATAAGCCTCCTGATGAGCCTCGGCACTTCCTGGGTTTCAGAATGCCACACACTGACTTCCTGTTTGAACCCAACGCGACTGCCGCCCACCAAAAGAGCTTACAGATATTCTAGTGATCCAGTCAACACAGAAAACTGTTTGACAGTTTAGTGAACAGCTTGATGGAGGAAAAAAGCGCAACGGAGATGTCTTGCTGCAATATATTGTGATAAGTTGTTGTAGTCGGTTTCCAACAAACCTGTTCAAGCATAGCAAAAAACAATGGTTTATTGTTTGTATAAAATGAAAATAAAATAATGAAAAAACTTCCATAATAATCTGAATAAAGAGAATAAAATCTGAATAAAAAATCCGCCATGATAATCAGAATAAACATTAATCTGCAGTTGTACTTATAGTAGTTGACATATACATTTTTTTAATTGTTAAATATAATTACAATTTAAAATTCATTTTTTCTTTTATTTAATATAATGAAAATATACTTTTTTCTCTGGTGGCAAAGCTAAATATTCAGCATTAATACTTCAGTCTCCCAGTGTCACCTGATCTTTCAGAAATCACTTTAATATGTTGATTTGATGCTCAAGAAACATTATTTTTATACTCTTATTATTATTTCTTTTATATACTTTAAAGCAGATTATTATAGCTTTTTGAATAAGGGGTGCTGCTTAATATTTTTGTGGAAACGTGATACATTTTCTGAGGATTCTTTGATGAATAGAAAGTTCAAAGCAGCTTTTATTTTATTTTAATTAATATTATTTTAATTAATATTTTAAAATTAATATTTTTTAATTTATCGTCACTTTTGAGCATTTGAATGTGCCTTTGTTCTTTCCTGAATAAAAGCATTAATTATTAATACATAAATATTATTGTTGATGATTGTTGATGTAAATAAAATTAAGTTTTTTTTTTTCCAGCAAATACCTAATACTTAATACTTAGCAAATATATAAATGACAAAAATGACCTGCAAAATCCAGGTGACACATTTCACCGCCATGCGCTATTTACCATCACACTGCCCAACTCTAATATCCTTCATTAGCCTAACTTGCAGCATTAATACTGTAGAATTCAATTGATCTGTGGTCACAGGTGTGTGACTTCCTCAGATTTCAGCGCCTGAACTGTGGATTTTATATAAAAATCCTTTTTCGCGTGCATGTATCCTGCGATGAACTCCCATCTGTAAGGTCTTGTTTACCTAAATACAAGCTTTTAACCTGTCCTCCCTGTGCCCTTCTCTTTATTACAGTTAAAGAGAACTACACAGATCTTTACAGAATACTAGCAAATAGAAACGTACACTTAAAGGTTGATGGGAAACAGCAGCTCGCTCATGCGTGAGGCAAGCAAGCAAATGGCTTTTCCGGATGTACTACATGGTTTTTCTATTCTCCATAACAGTTCATTATTTAATATTTCTCTTGGCTGCAACATCTAACTACCCTGCCGCTGCATGCGTAACCATCTTCAGGTGGTTTTATATGGTTATTAACCCTGTAAAGCCTGACATGTGAAATAATAGAATATTTCTATTCTATTCTATGCTGGAATATTAAGTTTACAGTCATGGGGAAAAAGGGAGGAGGGGGGTATTTTATAGTCTATAGTGTATGTTAAAGAGAGTCATATGATAGTATGGCATGAAAGAGACTGCTTGCATGAAATGCATATCAGTTGTCGCAAGAGTTAAGTTAAAGGTGTAGTCCGTACATTTCTTTGGTGAAAACTGACCCAAAATCAATACTTGAGAAAGTAAATAACCTATCAGTGTTCAAAACTATTGCCTTACTGTAGCCCGATTCATAAAGGTTAGTTTATAATAATGCTTTCTAATTGATGTGGTACAGGTAGGTTTTCGCTGGAAATTTGAGCTTGTCTCATTCACCGGAGGATCCTGCAGGTGGTGCATTGTTTAATTATAGCCTATTCTCACAGCAGCTGGAATAAATGGAAAACAATTTCAAAAAAGCTTTAATTTTACAGTAAAATGCTGTTTTTAGACGTTTTTAGAAGTAGATAGAACAAATTGATGTATAATTTACAGTCAAAAACTGTAAACTGATGTTCCCAGAATTCCCTGTGTGACACTCCACATTCAAGACATTCAAGACTTTTGCTTAAATAATCACGTTTTTTGTTGGTCTTTTTCTTATCAGTTATGTACATTTGGGCTTTATGTTAAATCTTCTATTGTTTAACAATTTTTTTTGCATTATTTAAGTACCACAATGGTGTTTTGTGTTTCCACGAATGACTCTGTGCACCTTCTGTACATTTAGCATATACTTTTGTTTGGGGCTCTGATTCTTCATGTGTCTTTCTCTTTTACCACCATTATTTTATAGATGGTTTACATTTAAAATGTAAATTTTTTACTGTAAAAAAAAATAGTTTTTTTTTTTTTTTACTAAATTATTCTGACAACCACAGCTGCCAAAAACAACTTATTTATTTTTATATTTATTTAAACTACAAATTTAAAACGGTATAGTTGTAACCAAAATGGGCCTCAGCTCTGATTAAAATATTAATAAAACTTATTAAAAGTAATATTTCAATTATCCTAAAATAACACTGGTAGGTTTTGACAGCGTTCATAATTTATAGGCCTTCGAAAACGGTGCAGCCTATCAAATAAGACACAGCAGGCTTTAAAGGGTTAAAGATGCTGCGGCTCGACAGTGGCAACGATGCGGGAATCGTGCCACCGCAGATCATCTAAGTTGAATTGTTTGGATCCGGCTGGGAGCGTGTGGCCGATCGGGGCTGCTGGGGTATTGTCCTGCAGGAGAACCGCAGGATCCCGAGTGCACGCTTGTAACCCCGCAGCTCTGTCTCGCATGCATTAAACATCAGCTGCCACTCAAACTTTAACTGCAGGTTCACAGTGTAATTGCTTCCTATTTTAGTGAGGTCGATGCCAACTGCATAGCAATGAGACAACAGCTGCACACGGACACACACGCACGCACGCTCAAGCATACACAAGCAGTCACGTGCTCACCCAGGCGCTTTCTCGCACGCTCGCTTTCCCTCGTGCATACATGCGCGCGCAGAGACGCTCACAATTAGAGCGAGCTTTCATTAACATTGATTAATGTAATGCATCTGCTCCTTGCGGTGACAAGATCTCGCTGTCAGCAACGCAGACGGGAACATAAACCGTGAATACTTGATTCAAACTAAGTCCTAGCCGTCTTATCTGGGGTCAGGCATTTAGTAGAGCAGGTTGGAAGCAGTTATCAAAGGTTGGTGCTGATCTGGGATCAGATGAGCGGCCTCCTTACTGTTTAAACTTAATGATGGTGAATCTGATTTAGGATCAGGCTTAAGGGATTTGAGACAGTGAACAGCGAACGTTCATCCAGGCAGGGTTCTGTGTGCAAGAGTTTGATCACTATTACAGTGAAAGATGAATCAATGGGAAACGGTTCACTTGAAGCCTGTGTAATGCATTAGAAAGGGCTGTGGACATCAGCAGAGTGGCTGAATAAACCGGAATAATGATGAAATTTCAGATTTGCCATCAAAGAAATGTGCCATAAATTTTTTCATATATTAATGTATATTAATCTAGTTTTATAACTAACCTATAGTCTTATAACTAACCTATATGTCCTATAAAAAAAAAAAGAATAGAAGTTCATGCAGAGAGCCACACCAGGAGTGTGTGGGCCAACTCCCTGCGTCAGCACAAAAAGAGCATTTCTGGGTATGGTTATTTCCTGGCACCTTAAGACGAATCAGTCACGATCGCTGCATAAGGTGCAGGTGCATAAGGGGTGTACAAGATAGTGGGGCTCCTTTTACTGCCTCGATAGTGGGGCTGCTTTTGGGTACACGGGCACCTGTTCCTTTCACAACAAAGGAAATATTCGATCAGATCTGTGTTTCCCTTCTTGCAGCAAGGTTTGGAGTGTAGGCTCCCCCCCTCCACCCTTTAAGGTTTGCGTTGCTGCTATTTCCGCCCACCATGTCCCGTAGAGGGAAGGCTAATGGGGAAACACGACCTGGTTGTCAGGAGGTTAAATCCCCCAAGGCCTCCCTCTCTACCCTCTTGGGTCTTGGCATTGGTCCTAAGAATACTACAAACTGCCCCCTTCAAGCCTTTGGAGTCAGTCAAGTTGAAGCTTCTCTTTATGAAAACCCTACTTCTGACTGCATTGACCTCGATTTTAGACGCTAGGGAAATTTTGCAGGGATTTTGGGTTGACAAATTGTGCCTTGAGTTTGGGCCAACTGACTCCAGTGCAACACTAAGTCCCTGTCCCTGTTATGTGCCCAAGGTTCCTACCACTCCCTTTAGGCACCAGGTGGTGAACCTGCAAGGGTTGCCCATAGAGGAGGCAGAACCAGTCCTAGCTTAGCTCTGTCCTGTTATGTGCACTACAAAAGTATGTGGGTAAAACTCAGAGCTTCAGGACCTCAGAACAGCTCTTTGTCTGTTACAGAAGATGGCCCACTGGATAGTGGATAGTACTGTTTGGGTTACTTGAAGAACAGCAGTAATCTACTTGCTCTTTGTAGAGCCCGGTCCTGGTATCTGCTTTATAGGAAGGACCAAGAGACTTACAGAAGGCACTGGATGGGGCAGCTCCTGTGGTTCTTTTGTAGGGATCCCAATTCGCAGAGCACCGACATAACTCAGAGTGACCAACTGAAAGGGAACGTCTTGCTTACGTATACGTCTCTCGTTCCCTGAAGGAGGGAATGGAGACATCACGGCACGTCACCACAGCTGTGCTGCCGGGTCACCAACTCGGCTCCTCAGCAAAAACATGAATTAAATGCAGTGCACCTGCTTCCCTTATACCTGCACTGCAGTGCAGTGCGGCAGCCAGATGCTAGATACCGCATATCAATGTCTATCGGTTTATTTTGTTACACTCAAAGTGGATTGATCTCTCTGGTCAGATCTCCTTTCCCTCCTTCAGGGAACGAGAGTTATATACGTAACCGAGATGTTCACTATGAAAAGATACAGTACATTACAATGATTATTATAAGGCACCAATGATTTTTTTTACAATACATATGCATGTATAGATTTAAAGTAAACTGGTGATGAAAGGTTATATCCTATAAAGATTGTAAATTCAATGGTGATGTCATTGATGAATTGTTTCCATTGAGAAAGAAGGGCTAAGTCCCCATTGCATATAAACACCCAGCCCTACTTTGACCTTGTATGAGTGCAAGTGTGTGTGTGTGTGTGTGTGTGTGTGTGAGTGAGGAAAAGCACAGAAGCGTGATTAAGCGAGAGTGTAAAACTGTTTATGACCCGATTTTTGAGTGTGTTTACTGCAAGTGTGTGTGAGCAAGAGATACAGCGTGGCAGTAAAAGGAGAAGGAATTATCAGTATTAATTTGTGATTGAAGTCTCCTTTATCAGTTCTAACCGCATTGCCTCTTTATCGGCCGTTAACCGATCCTCCAGCTTTCCGATGAAGTGAGTGGATTATTACGGGATTTCAGTGTGGCGGGAAACAGGGGCTTCACAATCTGCAGCAGACGTGTAAGACACCACAGCGTCCTGCACAACACACACACACACACACACACACACACTCCTGTATACAAACACACGTTCAAGGCGGGTTCCCCTCCTCCTCGTCCTGCCGTCACATGAACACACACGCGGAGTGCGGCGGGAAATGCTGTAACCAACAGCAACGAGCAGAGCCGGGACTTGAGAGAGTCTTGTCACACTTTCGCTTCTCATGCCCATGGGATTGTTTGCCGTTCTCGCGCTCTCTCTGAGGAAGATGTTATGCATTTTGACAGGATTATAAAAATAAATAATGAGGTGGAAGTTTGTTAGAAAAAGCGGAACCATCTCAGAGGCCCTGAAGTATGTGTGAACAATGTGTGTGTGTGTGTGACTGTGCGGGAATCCTACAGTTGTACAGACCGCCACTGCAAAATCAGTTTTTGTGAATTGCATAGTGGCTGGTGAGTGTGTTTGGGGTCATATCTTCAGCAGTCATGGCATCTATTTTGTTTTTGAATTGTCTATAAATATTAAGATGCTTACAGCCAGGGGCATCACAGACTTCCAAATAAAAGAAAACAGAACAGAACAACTAGCCCTTCTCCCAAACAGCACTGATTATTTCATTAAGTCAAGCAGTTTACACAAGGGCACTTATTAGCACCCTTATTTTATTTTATAAAATAAACTTTTAAATAAAATTTAAATATTAATATTATTTTTATTTATTTATTTGTTTATCATCTCACTCACACTTGTTTTAAGCTAAAAGTGATATAATTGTAATACTTTTTTCTTAAAACGAGTTACCTTATGTATCTTAATTCAAGAATATATTTAGATGCTTGGAAAATAAGACAAAATGTATAGTAAGATAATGTACATCGAATTAAGCTAATAGTGATACAGAATGCACTTTAAAGTATATACAGTATTCATTGTGTATTGTATTATGTTGCCCTTTTTTCCCCAATGAATGTACTCAGCAATAGATCACATATCTAGTTAAAAGCATGACTAGAGTGCTTTTGCACAATTTATTTTTCTTAAACTAAACAGCCTTTCACAGTGAATGGCTCTGCGGTATGAAACGAGTGTGCTTAAGCATGGTGCATCTCTTGTTTGTGTTTTATGTGTATTCTGCGGCCTTCTGTTTTTATATTAGTTGCTACACATTGCGGTCTTATACCCTGCTATTCCAACAATAAAAACCCAGCTCTCGCAGAGCAATTGTAGAGAAATATGTGCTGAATCTGCTGTTGTAAAGTTAGAGTAATTTAAAGGGGAGACTTCTCTAAGAAAGGGAATATTGTGGCCCATTCATTTTCTTTCTCTCTCTTTCTCACACGAGACAAGTCTCCCTTTCTCTGTCCATGTCCTCCTGAATATTTCCCTCTCCTTTTGCACAATGGAAACAATGAAGTGTTCTTGGAAAATTCACCAACCAAATTTCAGTGTGGATCCAGAGAACAAATAAAATGCATCCGGACGCCAATTCACACACAGTCGGTGGGAAAACAAAATAAGAGAGTGAAAGAGAAGGAAAGAGCAATATCTAGGCTTGAAATATGGCCTAAAATCAGCTGGATGAGAGTTATTACATTACATGAAAGAAAAATTTCCAATAGAAATGCAACCCTTATAATATACAATCTTGTAATTCTATTAAATATGATCAATGTTTGTTTCAAATTTGTACTTTGCTCTATTCATGTTACAGATTTATGTATGTGGTTAGTGATATTTTATTACTGTAGTTATTTTTCTAGCACTGAAATATACATATTTTTAAATCTATGTATGTATGTATGTATGTATGTATGTGTGTGTATATATATATATATATATAATATGGTTTGTGCACACAAAAACCAACGTGTGTCTGTGTGTGTGTGTGTTATATACACTCAAAAATAGAGTAGGTTTCACTTCAAATTTAACAAAAAATGGACAAGTATACACATAACACTATTTGAAACAGAAAGACTGAAGTAGTAACATCCTCTAATAATCTTTGCAAAATCGTTGCTTGCAGTGTAGATTGACAGCATTGGTTTCTATTGGTGTCTATATTCCCAAGAAACTGTGTAAACATGCTTTGGACTGAAAACGCAAACAGAAAGAGGACTTTCAGAAGCCCACCACACACACCACTGCTACATCCAGTATTCCCATTAAAACACAAATGCTAGTTTTCCTTCAGTGGCTCTGTCCCTTTGGAGAGTTTCATGTCTGTGAAAGAAGCTCATCAAGTTTTTTAACAGCAGGCTCCCAGTCAAACAGTCATGCTTTGCGCCCCTTTGAGACTAGCACGATAAGATTTTAATTGTTTTCCTACATAAGTGTAATGGCAAGATTTATTAATGGCAAATTAATAGACATGTTCATAAACAGCCGATCAAAGATAGTACTGCACTTGATGCTTTTGTTCTTAGGTAGCAGAGAGATAGCTACATCTATCAAAAGTTTTAAAGGAATATTCTGTGTTTCAAAGAGGCACAATGGAAACGAACGTGGCCATTACTTTCAACAGTAAAGCCCAAAATGTAAACGATGGTTTTGTGTGAAAAAAATTAAAAAATCACTTAAGGCTCGTTCACACCAAGGATGATAACAACAATTAAAAAGTTAAAAATCATTCTAATCCAGAGAGATTAGGGGACGCGACCACAACTATAACAATAACCACATGAATGATTGAGTTAATTTTCTGATGAAAAATAGCCAATCAGAATTTAGCTTTAAAGAGCTTGAGCATTTAAAGTGCCATACAACAAAACATGAGCACATTTAAACAAAGTTATTGTGTGTTGATGCTAAATTTAGATTGGAAAATGTATTTGAAGTGCACTGTAGAAGTGCACTACAGTGTTACGGTATTTTTATTCAATTTTTTTAATACTATTTAATGTTATTTATTTGTTTCTTATTTTAAGAAAACTAACTAAATAAACTGCAAGAATACTAATCCTGAATGTTACTAGAGAATAAAATATCCAAAAGATGTGTCATTTGTAATCCTTTTAAGTGATTATTATTTTGACATTTCTTTTGAAAAGTAACAATGTATTTCTGCTGTCATAAATACAATTCTTATATATCTCAGCCCAGTTATTAAAAACACATAAACTCTGGGTTACTACAGCATTATACATAAAACCACATACAACACTGATGAGAATGCTGAGATACAGCAAGAAAAATGTTGACATATGTCAAAATTCTTACTTTATAGTAGCATACGTTGTTATATTAGCACAACTAGTACTAAACTAAATATGTTATTACTTATTTGTGACATGATTTAATGCAATACTCAATACTCACATGTCTAACTGAGATTCTTTATTTTGCAGAGAATGCACTAAAATTCCAGTCAGTAACATTCTTAGCGCTTTATAAATGAACACTTTCTTTAAGGGATTAAACGGGTTAACCCCTTCTAAACTCGTAACCTTGATTTTTAAAAGATCATTTTGTGGAAATCAACATATACAAATGTCATAAATGCTGTTTAGTGACTCCAAGTTGTTTTGAATCATTCCTTGAAATATCAGAGCCGCTGTGTACCTTCAGAAAATCCAAAAGATTTGAAATGTGAAATTGGCATTTATTTGTGTGCCGTGTTTCCAGCCAACCAAAGATTTGCAGCGACACAAGTTTCATAGTCACCTTTTAAATTAGAGTGATGCAGAATGCTTTTAAGCAAATCCTGTCATCTCCTAGCAACACATTTTACCGTCTGCATCACAGGCGAACAAGCTATATAAACAAATTTCCGGAGTACAGAGGTACTCTGACAGACACTCTCGCTTAATGAATTTAGAGGTGCGCTGGGTCCTCGACAAGCCCTTTACTGATGATGTCATTGTTCTCTTCATGTCATAGTTCATTTCGTTGCACACATCACGCTATTACTGAACGAAGGAGGTTGTCCAAACATGCACACCCCTATAGACAGAGTCAACACGCACTCATGGCCTCCAGTAATTGACTGGAGAAGAGTGCAACGCCATACACATGCTGATTAAAACGCTCTCTAATTAACCGAAGTAGATCTTCTGCTAAACCGCATCCTGGCCGAAACATCTTCAGAAGATGCACGGACACGTGTGGATATTTACAAGCAGACGAATTAGATAACGCACAGCCATAATCAACACATCACAGCTGTTAAACATTTGCCCATATCGAAAGATGGATTATCTGTATCATCTCGCCATTCAGCGCCTTTCAAAATGACGGCAATTTGTGTTCAGCAGTCTTGATTTCCTTCTGGCTTCTCAGCTGTTAAGTATATGGTCTAAAAGGCTGTAATGGTTTGAAGCTAGTTTGACAGATACAGAGAGCGATCATAAACTGAGGTAAACACAGCACTGGTGAGCAGGACAATCGGCTTTTAGCTCTCCTGAGAGTTGTAGGAATATCAACAGGCCGTGAAAAAGGAACATTTTTACTAGTACTTTATATTCTGATGAGTCTGATTTCAGACCCACCCCTAACATCATGCTAACTGTCGTTTGATATTTCATGTCAGTCCTTAAACTTCAATCTTTAGCCAATCTCATTTCATTCATTCATTCATTCATTTCATTTTAAATTAGTTACTTTATAGTTTACTATTGACTGAATATTACTTTGATATTGACATTCTGGATCTCTCTCTCTCTCTCTCTCTCTCTCTCTCTCTCTCTCTTTCTCTCTCTCTCTCTCTCTCTCTTTCTCTCTCTAAATATATATATGTATACTTTTTCTGTTGATGAAGCTTGATTAATGGAATGAAATGATTCACGTAAACATAGACTCATTTTTGCAGATCGGTGCATTCTCTTCAAAAACGAAGGTAATCCTCTGCGTCTTCAGCGGCTCAGATGTTGGGAGTAAATGACTACTGCTATGTTTGTTATTATTATAACCAACAAGAAAACACCTCAATCACTTTGTAGAAATCTGCTCCAGCGTCGAAGCGATGGAGGACCGATGACAGCTCATTCAGGTTTTTAAGGTAAGGCGGCTGTGTCAGTCGATAATCATGAGAGCAGCCTCAGTCTGTGTGACATCACCCAGCCACGAATCTGACAATGGCTTGATCTGAGAAAGGGCTTTTGACTTTTGGGATTGAAAAAAATAAAATGGAAAAACCCTGGGTGGATTATTACCATAATAGGTAATAATTCACATATCAGTTACTAAATTAAGACGATTTAGATAAAAAAATGTGTGTGTGTGTGTGTGTGTGTGTGTTGGTTTTTGTGGTTTACAAGGACTTTTGACCTGAATACGTACCAGCATTACAAGGACATTTGGGTTTATGAGGACAGGGACCATGTCCTTATAATTCCGACAGTGTATATGCCTTTCTCTATGTCCCAGAAGTTCCCTCTCAAATTTTCGCGCTATGTCCTAACATACCACAAAACCATGAAATTTTACTATACACAGTGTATCCTCTGAGCTCGTGAGTGCGCCCCTGCAGCCCGGACGCGGTACTACAACTACGTCTTCGAAAATTTGCATATTTTACGCTTGTGTAAGTTTGGAGGGCGCTGATTGGCTAATCGCGAAAACAAGATGGCGCCGGTGGGCGTGGTTACAATTTGCCGAAATTTTTAACTTTGAAGAAGTGAGTTGCAGTTTAATAATTGTTTAAATATTATTTTTATAATTTATCGACTGTGTAAGAATATACATTCATAGTGATCCTGCACGTATTCCTTAAAGTTATCATTATAAAGTATATGAGTGACTTGCAAGCTGTAATCATAGCTGTAATGCTATTAATATAACATTAATCCTAACTGTAAATTTAACACCAAGGCTTATATATGGTTATGTAAATACATATTATTGTTATTAATAGCAATAATAGTAATATCAATACAACCCCGTTCACACGTGCGTCAATCAGAGCGAGCGTGACGTTTTGTAACTTCCTGTTTGATCCTGACGGAATCTCTGCACCTAGAGAAGACACCTGTGATGTGAACCTGTTTGAGACGACCATTATATGAAAGGTAAGTTATGCTGCTGTTAAACCGTTTCTCTGAGAGTTTGTAGCTCAGTTTGTGAGTGTTTCGTGGGATCTTTGCGGCTTGTTTTAAGAAGCGGCTCGTTAGTTAGAAAGCAGCTAGCGCATGATGCTAACAGCGCTAACGAATTTACACTAACTGTCCGTCTATTAACTGTAGCGTCTGGCAAGAATTAAAAAATGATTATAATTTTAACTGCTTTTCATTTTTACTGTAACTGTAATAGAACATAGACTGGCCATCATAATAATGTGTTGTCATGACTACAGTCTGTGAAGGGAGGGGCTTCCACTGAGTACAGTATCCTGACGTGCCTGTTATGTTTAATATTGCTATAGTTAGTAAAATTATCTTTATTTGTTTAGTGCTTTATGGAATAGATTGTCAAATCTTTATTTTTATTAAAGCAGACACATCAAATGATGGCTGAAGTGAAAAGGAGAAGGAGAAAACTGAAGCCAGTTGATGAGGCCATACAGTTTTCACTACTACAGAAAGACAAATCTGGTCTTGAAGGAGGATTCATCAATGATTTTAAAGGCAAGTTGAATGTTTTGATTGAACCAAGTTAAAGGTATAGTTCACACAAAAGTGAAGATTTTGTCATCTAGTCACCCTCAATTTTTTTTCTCAAATTTGTGTAAGTTTCTACCACATGGTGGGCACAAAAAGATATTACTAACCATTTGATGGCTAGTAAGGGATGACAGAATTTTGTGTGTGTGAACTCTAGTGAGCTAGTGACTATGCCTAGTGTAATAAAGTTGTCTCAGGCTCATTATATGTTGTTCTCACTGCTGTTGTTGTTTAGGAGAGGTGTGTTCAGCTGTGCTGACTTTGAGAAAGGAGATTTCCTGCTGGAATATAGAGGGGACCTCATAGATAGAGAAGAATGTGAACGGAGGCAAAGGATATATCATGATGCACTTAAAGTTTATATCTTTGAGTTTCGCTATAATGGAAAGCTTCTCTGGTATGTAAAAGTGGTTGATGTACATGTTTATTGATAATTAAATTATATAATTTAAAAAAATGGTAGTGGACATGTCTGTGGTCTAAGTGCATATTTTGCTAAAATGATCAGTTATGTGTTTTCAAAGCTTAGTGATGACAGTTAAATGATTGCTGATTACAAAGCATATGATGACGTTTTCAGTACTGATGTTGTCTGTCATTTGTTTAGCATTGATGCAGCTCGGGATGATGGTTCTCTCGGGCGGCTTGTAAACGATGACCATATTAACCCAAACAGCAGGATGAGAACTATCTCTGCGGATGGAAAACCTCACTTATGTTTATTTGCAACAAAGAGCATCTGTCCTGGTGAAGAGATAACTTACAATTACGGTGCTTCTGACTGGCCATGGCGATGCACGGTACTGAAACCTCTAGACTGTCAATTCTGATTTATTGTATTATAGTAAAGATTAAATGTCATTTATTACTAGGGCTGAATGATTAGTCAGATGCAATGGTAATATGCATTTTGTCAGTAAAGCTGGTTCTGTGATTGGTTGTTCATCTTCTTCATGTGCTTTCAGATATAGTGCCATTTAATACACAGAGCCATAGATCGCTGACAAGCTACACAATATCACATTCATAATCGATGCTGACGAGATGCACATCACAATCCCATGTGATTTATTGTACAGCCCTAGTTGTTACACAAGTTAATGTTAGTGACTTCTTAACCATTACATTACAAGCATGTTCATTCCAGTATGTCAGGTTGTGTTTACACCTGTATTATGAGGACCATCATAAGAACATAGATGTAAAATGTAACTTCAAGACCATGTTCTTGTGACGTCCTAATAAAACTGGGTCCTCTTAATACAGGTGTAAACATACACAAAATGTGACACCAAGACCATGTTTACACGTGTATTATGAGGACCCAGTTTTATGAGGACCATCGTAAGAACATAGATAAAATGTGACATCAAGACCATGTTCTTTGTGTTAACATACACAACCTGATATACTGGAATGAGCGTGCATGTAATGCAATGCATGAAAAGTCATGAACATTATCCTGGATGACACTTAATGAAATACTGATTTGAAATATTGAAATCTTAAAATATTGTAAAAATTGTTATTTTGTATATAACGGATAAAATATCAGCAAGATTATGAAACGTAAATATAATTTCTATGCATGTTTTAAATCAGTATTTCATGAATGCATTCATTGTCTCAATCAATGTTACAAATGTCTAATTAAATATTTTTCAGACTGTTAGTGAGGGTGAACCGTCCACACTTGAAGTTCAAGCTCTGTCCCAGTCAGACGTCAGGGACACCGAGAAGGTATTGTGATTGTTTGTTTACTATTATTTTTCATTTTATTATTTTTTTGTGGCATAATTCCTAAATTTGTTCGTAACTCATCTGCCTTCTTTTGCTCAGGTATTACATTCATAACATGAGTGTTTTTTTTTCTTCTTCATGTTTTCAGCTGGCAGTTGTCAGTGATCAGTCAACCTGTGCAACCTCTGAAGGACTGAAAAAGGTATTTCTTTATTCAATTGGACAATCCCTAAATTCTTTGTCTGCAGTAGAATGATTTTTTTTTTATATCTATTTCCTTCGGAGACTCTGAAGAAAGACCAGTTACTATTGGATCAGGACTGTTTTGAGAAGGTAATAAAATGATTGATGGTAATAAAATAGATTTTATGTTTTAAGAAATCATCTCTATATGAGCCTGCTTTTGCCATTGTTCTCAGATGTCACCAGTCAAAGAGAATGTGTTGAATGAGAAGCAGAGCTTTTGTGTCCCAGCTGAAGGAGTTATGGAGGTATTCACATGTTTCGGATGAACTGTTAGTTTTGTGCAATATTGAATAAAAAGCTGATTCCAAAATTATTTAATTAATGACCTGTTTTTACTTAATATTAGTGAATTTCTAAAGGTACTGATTAATACAATATTACAAATCTTTATTTAGAGCAGGGGAGCACAAACACTGTCCTGCAGAGTTTAGCTCTAGCTTGCCTCAACACACCTGCCTGAAAGTGTTTCTAGGATGCCTAGAGCTTGATTAGCTGGACTGAGTTTGGTCACCCCTGGTCTAAATAAAAATTTGTAGTATATTAACCAGTACCTTTTAGGGTATGTGACATAACATTTCTTTAATCATTGTAAGAAATTAACTAATCACTTACTAAACATATTAAACTAAATGACCCCAACTTTCCTGTCAAATAAAATTAATTAAATGATTGTTAAAAGACAGTGTAATGTAATTTCATGTGTATGTGAATATTTAATTTCTTCTGTACATTCACAGTTTTTTTTTTCTTCACAGCTCTGCAAACATGTTGTGGTCTCTTCAGCAATATCATGCATGGACAAATGTGCTAAATGTGTAGGACCTGTAGCGGCACTCAAGTGGATTGGCCTGAGATGTACATGTTAGTATGGTATCCTGTCCTATATGCAACATGACATGTCTTAATTTATTTCAGTATCACTAATTTATGATATGAATTCAGTTGTAAACTGTTGAAGTTGGTGGTCAAGTTTAGGCACAGAATCCTATTTTAGCAGTTGAACATGTCCTGACATTTCTCTCATAGTGTGCTCCAGTTTTTGGCACAAGTCCTGTTATGCAAAACATCATGAATGGAATGAACAGTCCTCATGGGTAAGAGAATATTTAATTCTATGCTCTTCTAAATTATTGGTGCTGTAAATTAATCTTAAATATCTTGACGATAGGATGTAAGTTCAGAGGAAGATGAGTTTTCAGATAAGGACTACATACCCCAGTCTGAGTCAGACAATGAGTCAGACAGTTCAGACGAGTTGAGAACAACACCAGCAATGTACCAGTCTGACTTGCTTTGCCATGAGGTGCAGTTGACTGATGTTGAGGCAGACAATGATTCAGACAGTTCTGGTGAGCATCACCTTTCTAGAAAGCAAGGCTCAGTGGTCAGCAGGTCAGCAGATGTGCTTATAACCCCCCAATCACACAAGAGAAAGGACAATAGTGAGAAGCTATTGAATGCAGAAAGCACAGCAGTGTTGAGAGAGGAAGAGATGGAAAGCAGCGTGGCTGAAGAAGATCAGTGTGTGCAGTCAGCAAAGATCTCCTGTTCAGGAAATAGTAAGAATTATTGTTATATCTGTGGGAAACCTCAGTCCAAGTTATCGCGCCATTTGAAAACTCATAAGGATGAAGTTGAAGTTGCACAGGCTTTGTCACTCCCAGTGCACTCAAAAGAACGTAAAGCAATGCTGCAAAAGCTCAGGAACAAGGGCAACTTTCAACATAACACAGACGTTTTACAATGTGGAGAGAGGGTGCTCTTAAAATGAAACGGGCACCAAAAAGAAAATGTGATTCAAAGCAGTTTGTGCATTGCATGTACTGCAGAGGGATGTTTGTGTGGAGAGATCTGTGGCGCCATTTGAGAAGATGTCCTCAAAACCAGCATCTGACAGCGAAAACCAAGGGAGGAGGAGAGTCTTGGGCCTGGCATCTATGGCAGAGGCTTCATTCAGTCAACACATTTCCCAAGGAGTTTGGAAACTCTTAGGTGTGATGAAGCAGGATGACATTTCTGATGTTGTCAAAAATGACCTCAGTATTCTTCAGCTTGCACAGTCTTTCTTTAACAAACATGGACAAGACCCTACTAAATCTGAGTACATCCGACAAAAACTTCATGAAATCGGAAGATTATTGTTGACTTTGCGTAGAGAGTTTTCAATATACAGTCTTGAAGAAGCTGTGAAGCCTGCCAATTTTCATAGACTCATTCAAGCAGTCCAGAGAGTCTCTGGCTATGATGGTGACAGCCACTGCTATCAAACCCCTAGCCTGGCATTAAAACTGGGGCATTCATTGAATAAGGTTTGTGAAATCATTCACTGCAGAGCACTGATGTCGGAAGACAAGGCACTGATTGCTTCAACCGAGGCCTTCAAAAAACTCTACTCCTCAAAGTGGTCTGAGATGATTTCACACACTGCTTTGGTCACACTGAATGAAGCCAAATTTAATAAGCCATCAACACTTCCCTTTACCAAAGATGTACAGTGCCTTCATCAGTACCTTGAGAAAAGTGCACATACAGCTTTTGAGAACCTACATGAGACTGCATCTCCTCAAAGCTATGCTGATCTGGCCAAAGCAACACTTGCCAGAATCATTGTGTTCAACCATGGCGCGCAGGAGAGAGTCTCTAAAATGCCGCTAAAGGGCTTCAATGAAAGGGACGGCACTTCTCTCCATGATGATGTTGCCATGGGTCTCAGCAAGTTTGAGCAGAAACTCTGCAGCCATTTTAGTCGTGTTGAGATCAGGGGAAGAGGAAGAAGGGTTGCCATCCTTCTCTCCCTGATATGGTTGATGCCCTGATGCTGCTGGTCAGCAAAAGAAGTGAATGTGGAGTGCTGGACACTAATGTTTTCTTGTTTGCTCGGCCAAACTGCCAAAGTCACTACAGAGGCCAGGGCGCCCTCAGAGTTTACATGAAGTGAATGTGGAGCTCAGAATCCAGAATTTCTCAGATCAACTCATCTGCGCAAGCACGTGGCTACTCTTTCACAAGTTCTAAATTTGAAACACAATGAGTTAGATCAGGTGGCAGATTTCTTAGGGCATGACATCCGCATCCACCGAGAATATTACAGGCTGCCAGAAGCCACTACTCAGCTTGCCAAAATATCAAAGCTCCTGTTAGCCATGGAGAAGGGCTGCCTTCCAGATCTTCAAGGCAAATCGCTTGATGACATTGATGTAGAAGGTATGTCCATCCTAGTGTGTGTAGCACAGATAGTCTTTTACACTCACAGGGAGGTTTAAGGTTGTTTACTGTAGGATGCAGTGTCATTTCTTAAATGGGTTGTCATTGTGTTATTTTAATTCTGAATGCAGATGTTTTTCATGTTTTGAATTTTATTGTTCATTGAAGATGAGATCGATATGACGGATTGTGATGACAGTGATCCTGAAGATGATTCTGACGATGATGCTCTTGCTGGAGCTACAGGACACTCAGGAGATGCTGGTATGTGTCAACCAAGTTTTTCAATATAATGAAAGTAAAAAAAAAAATCTTGTCTAACATTTCTAACAGAATATTACTAAAGTTAGGGATGCACCAGTGTACTATTGGTACCTGGCTGTACTAATAGGTTGATGCTCATGTTAAGGCAAAAATTGATAATGGACCGCTTTAATAACACTTTCTATGAAGCATGTATTTATAATACATTATAAGGGTATTCTTAAGACATTATAATGAATGCTAATGCATCATAAATATCTCATTATAATTTTAAGAATTGTTTTAATGTGTTATAATATTTACCTATTTGTGGTGATAGCTTTAAGAGTATGATCATTTATATGGTACCTTTTTGACCGCTGTTGATAAGTAACACTGCAACTACATGTCAATTAGCCCTCATTAGAGTATTACTAATATGTTGCTAAATATATACTAACACTTTTTGATGAATTCTCAACAGACATACTGATTATAGGATACTTTACAAGTATGTTAACATTCTACCTACCCTACCTAAGTCTACCAATACTTGTAGGTTTAAATAACAAATACTGCATTTTTTCAGTTGAAAGTATTAGCTAGCTTGCATTAGCTAGCTCACATTAGCCTCAATATCAGCCTGACAGGAAACACTCAAATAACACTCAGCACCTAACCACTCAAGATGTTGTAAGGTATCTTAAACAATCTCAAGATATGATATAGTCCATAACAAATGAAGTAGATTGCAGTCAATGTTAATCTTGATTATCTTTATAAAAGAGAGTTACAGCTAAAAAACAAAAAAATGCCCTACTTTGGAAACATAGGCCTACTTCCTCTGTGAGTCCTGTGCAGTGCTGCTAAATGAAGCACATTGTTTGAGTTACTTCTGAGTTTCTTTATCATTATATGCCTGATTTTCTGCAGGTGTTCAGAAGATGCCCAGTGAGAACACCACTGAAGTTCCTGAAGGTACCAGTGGTTTAAATTGCAATACCACCATCAATGTAAGTACATGATCTCTCACAGTGTTAGAATTCACTGAAGTATGTGTTCTTCTGTACAGAAAATGAAAGCCAGCCAGAAACTGAAAAACCACGAAGAGGGCAAAAAGTGGCATGGTCAAATGTTGAAATTACAGCTGTAATGAAACATTTTAAGTCCCATGTAAATAAAGGTAAACTGGCCACATTAACTGAATGCCAGCAGTGTAAGACTGCTGAAGATCCTGTTTTGGCAAGGCGTAGTGCTCAGAACATACGGGATTTTGTTAGAAATCGAGGAATTAGCCTAAAAAGGAAAATGCAAAGTAAGTAACCTAACAGTACATCCTGTGTCTCTTTTGATGCCGTTCTATTGTTTTTGTTTTTTTCCTTACTGCAAAAGTGCAATGGCAGCAGTTCATAATCTCACTGTAGAAATGTTTGTTTAATTGTTCTGTCAGTTTCTCTGTCTCTCGTTGATGTTTGTATGACCTTGAAGATAAATCAGTCCATCCTTGGAGAGTTAATCTCATTCAGTGAGGTATATTTTATTTTATTTTATTTTTTTTGTGGCGTCCTTGTTTTATAGAGAGACAACTACATTTTTTGACTGTTTTTTAAGGTGCAGGATTGTGCCTAAGGTTTTTGTTTATTTGTTGAAGTTATTAAAGTTCTTCTAAAACGCATTGGTCCTCTAATGTTGTGTATTGTGTTTAAGATCCGGTACTCTTTAACCACCTCAGTCTTGATAATGCAGCATAGTGACCCGTGTGTGTGTTGTGTAAGGTCATGTACCAGTAAAACACCCTGGTCCCTGTAATCCAGAGAACTGACATGTTTGGTGTATTGTAAAGTGAGTGTCCTCATAAATCAGTCAGACCCTGTAAATCATAATTATGAAATGGGTGGGAACATTTTAGGGGGGGCGTGGCAGTCCTTGTGTACCACCAAAATATCAGATTGTCATATTATCCATTTTATTGATTGTAAAGAAAATCCAAAGTGATATTTGTGTTCTGCAGAGTAAAACAAAATTTTTGATAGTTTTATCATCTCTGTAGGACATTGGGAAAGAGGTGTCCCCTTAAACCACCATCCAACTGGTTTGGCCTTCAATGTCTTGCTAAACCACAAAAACCAGTATGTGTGTGTGTGTGTGTGTATATATATACGCAGCCACATTTACAATGAAATGCAGTGTGGGGTATTTCTGACAGCCAAGTTCATCCACTTGTCCCATAAGGGATGAGATGAGTTACTGCTGAACTGGGATAAAGCGCCAGTGGAGTCATAAATCACAAGGTGATTTACTCTGTTTTTGTTCGCTACTGTATACATCAGTGCATAGACATTACCTATAAACTGTCATTCTAATACTTCTGCAGTTATTCAGCACAGTAGTATAAGTATTTTATGATTTGCTGAACTGTTTGCACATACATATAATTTGCACATAATTGTACACATTTCACTTGAGGGTTTACATTATTTACATCACTGAAGGTTTCAAAAAGAATAATATGAGACAAATTTATTTAAAAAGCACACTTATATGGTACCTGCTGAACCGATCTGGTTGTATTTTTTTTATGTCTGTGACATATTAAGATATTGCGTGGTTGAAAAGACTGCTTGTGCCTGCTTTCTGTTTCATAGAGAGAAATGACAACACCTCTCTTTGGATCAGCAGATTTGACTTTTATATGCCTCGGGGAGCAGCCTAGAGTGATCACACCTGTCTGTTATCATATACTAAAGGGTTAAATGAGCAATTTTTTTTTTGGACAGAATAAGCAAGAAAAGCACCCCAGACGTCTTTCCAAAAGTCAGAATTCTTCTTCTACTTCTAAATCCATATGGGTCAGAAGTTTAAGCCTTAGCTTGAAAGTGAAATGTGTCATATGGACATCCATTAGCGCCGCTTGGGATTTAGCATTACTGATGCATCATCCAATCACGCAGCCCAGCCTTTGCCACGTTTGGAAAATGGACCTTTATTTGAAGCCTTCCTCCTTATTAGCGCTGATTCCTGACAGATTTAAAAGGAGTGAATCTGTTTAATGGGGGTCTAAAAAAAAGCAGTTGCCAACCGTGTGGAAATCGATGAGTTAATGACTGATGTAGAGGCTATATTACAGCGCAAATTCACTGTAACTGCCTGTCTCGTAGCTTTAAATTAATGGACATCTCAGCACCGTGATGGGCTCTTCGCTTTCAGGACGACGTACAATCACACACCAACATACATAATCGATGATGTTCCCCCGGCCCAAGAGTGACGGGTTAGAGGAGAGAGACTTATTCAACTATGCCGTTCGTGTGGTGAAAATTGGAGCGAGCGGGGCTGAAGTGAGGATTTTTTGGAGTTAATTAAAAAGTCAGAGCGTAATCTTAATTTATGACTTATCTGAAGGCAGGGAGAAGGAGCAAGGGAACGAGAGGGGTGAGAGAAAGAGGAGTAGACGTTTGATCTTCCTATTAGAAGTTAAAAGTGAGGCCTGTTGGGCGATTTCGCATGAATTCATTTCGGTTCGGCGAGTTATCGGCGGGAAACGTTAGCCCTCTCAAACCCTCACGCGCGCGCGCCGCTCTCTGCCTGAAAGCTGCTCTCGCAGAGGGGATAAGAATATTACGATGTTTAGGAGATGCCAAAGACTCTCCAAGAGCGAGAGAGAGAAAGCAAGAAACAAGGAGAAAAAGTGGGAAGCCTGGGGCTTTGATCAGCGGAGAGAGTGACAGAGATTTAAAGGCAGCTGTTGTGTTGTCATCTTAATGCTGCTGGGAGGAATGATACAACGGCCTCACATCAGCTCAGGCGCACCATTGATCTGCTGAATGTCATTGCGACAGCTCAACCCGGCAAAATACTAGCTTAGACCAACCCCCAGCATCAAAAGCCCGTCAAAGCGGCGGGAGACGGGCGCGTCAGCCCTTTGACACTCTCCCGCTCGGCCCAAGCTTCATTTGCACTGCTCATTTGCGGCTGACTCAAAACCAAAGGCTTATTTACAGCTCTCACAGATTGGTTCTCGCTCTTTGATTGGTGTCTTCGTCAATCTCGGCTTGACTGAAAACGAACTTTTTCCCTATCGGAGCCATTAAGGAATGAAAAGTTAGCTGTCGGTCGCAGCTAACAGCTAAACGGATCAAAGCTGATGGAAACACCTGAGGGAAAAATATGCTAGGACCCCCACCCACCCACATGGAGACAGCTGTACAAGCTTTTACAAATGTCATACGGGACTTAAAGAGACTGCGTTTGCAGAACGGTGCCTCATTATGGAGGTGGAGCTCCATTTTCAGCTGGTTGAAAGAGGTTTATGGAGCCACTCACATGGACATCAGCGCTTAATAAGAGAACCTGCTACGACATAATGGACGGTGTTTGTCAGCTCACTCAGCGCACTGTACCCTTTGCAGTGAAGATGGTTGTGTTTTTCCGTGATGTGTAATGCACATTTTTAACTCTGGTTTGGTGGCTTTAATGAGTTTGATTTGATGTGTTTTGTTAGAACGTGCTAACAAACAGTAGGCTGAGACATCTGCATTGTACTTACGTTCTGTTACCTGTACACTGTTAAAAAATATAATTAAAACTGAAAAAAACTGTAATATGCTTTGATAAAGATATCAATAAATATGCTTTGAGTATACTGCAAAAAAAAATCTAACAGGAAATTCCATGTGATTTTAAAGTAAATTACATTTTCAGAAGTGTAATTACATTGGGGGGAAATAGTAAACTGATTAACCCTGTGGTTAATATATGATGGTTTTTCACCGTAATGACAATAAAAATAAATAGGTTAGTATAGGTTGGGATAATGTAATAGGTTCTGGCAACCACACTTTTTTATGTATATACATTCATTCATTCATTTCATTTCATTTAGCAATATCAGTCTATGTTGTATATTTAGACTAACTGCACTTGTTCATTTCTGCAGCTCAAAATGATGATTATATTGGCTTAATCAATACCAGGATAATATTGGATCTGATAATTTTGCAGAATACCAATCCACCCCTACCTTAATTTCATTGAACGGATGAATCAATCAATGCAGTTAAAATTAACATATGTGCCATAAACAAGATGGTTTAAGGAAACTTTGTCATTCAAGTTCTTGATTGAATTCATACAATAACGTTATTGTTCATATAATGTATATTGTACATTTTAATGTATAATATACTTGAATGCATGTATAATGTACATTATAAAGGTGCAACATGTAATGGCTTTAAATTGGTCTAAATCTTCATGCTCCATGTTAACTGGATCTTTTTCTGTCCACTGTAAATGGTGTACTGCAATTGTTTACTTGTTTAATTAGCTAAGGGACTAGTAGCTTTCAGTCTTCTTAATCATTTTCTCCAGCGATTTCACAAATGCCGTCAATAGAGCTTAACTTATTGACCCCGAAACATTGTTTTAAGAATTCAGCTTGAAAGTGGCTTCATATGCACTGACACTGTTACATTAAAATAAAATACCAAGAGATGAGGCGAGAGAGAAGTGAAGAGCAACAACATTATCTCAGACAAACAAACAGTTTTCCCACTGACTGTTTCCTCCCATCATTGAAATTAGCAGAAAAGTCTAACATATTTCTCTGTGCAACATATATTTCTTTTAGAAACACAATCAAAATGGACAAGAACAAGGCAATCATTTGAATGAGGGCCAGAGGTAAATGACTATATAGTTTTGTATTCTGGGTTATGCGGGGTTGTGTCTGGATTGCTAATTGCTTCATTTACCGTCTGCCTGCATCTGCACGGCCTGTATTTAAAACAGCCATGCACTAGAGAAGTCAGCACTGGCAGAGATGAGTCTGGCTCCATTCAGAAGAGTTAGACTACATCAGTCATTGAGTCATCACTTCAGAGAACAATAGCTACCCCAATTATGCGGTTTTAACCATTCGTTTGAAAGATTCAGGTTTTTCAATGCTTGTTCCAAGAACTATAATTTAAAAATGAATGTCTATGTTTAGAGATAGAAAATCTGGTGCGTACGAAGTGGTTCCAGTAAAAAAAAATGGAAGGTATATGAATGTTTAGAGCAGTGTGTGGCAGGAACGCTTGGAAATCATCTGCAAATGAATGGCAACGTTAAATACAAAGTTTCTTTTAGCCTCGTAGTGACCCTTAATGGTTCGTAGTTATAGATCAAATTGGAAGTGCATCCACATGTCCACAGTCCGTCAGATGTTTTAAAGTGGTTTGTTTATGATCTGTCAATTGTTTTAAATTGATTTGGCAATGAAAAAAACGTAGGCAGTTGCGTACCCTTCCTTGTGGGCACTTATGCGCTATTAGTAGATATGTAGCTTCATGAAGAATGTAGTGCATCATCAAAACACACATACGACCATCGAGTAAATAAGGAAGCTTTTATAAAATGAGTAATAAGTGAATAAGTCATTTTATATTCAATGCTAAAACGTTAAAGTATAACAATGAACAGAAATTGCTTGTCTTTGTTAAATGGGCACTATTAAATGCACAGTTTTAATTTAGTTTTGTTCATTTGTTTTTGCTAAAGAATTAATAAATGGTTTTCAGTGTTTAAGATATGCACTAAACGAAACTGGAATTGTAGCAATTTGCCACTTGAGTAATAAATCAATTATCACAAATCAATGGTTCAGGATTCTTCTGCATGCTTTATGCTTCATCATTTAGGTTGAATTATCAGCGGATCGGACAGTTCAAGTGCCATAAAAAGCTAATCAAATGTTTATATTCTATAATTTAGAACATGTTACTTTGTTTCTTTAATCGTATTTTAGCATTTTATCTGGAATTTTAATAAAAGGGACTCTATCCACTTTATCTACAGGACTCTTACCTTTTGGAATATCCTTAAGTCATTTAAATACATTAACATACAGATGAAAGTCTATTAAAACATTCATATTAATTGGTGTTAAAAGCTTTCTTTACAGCAACACTCACTTTCAGCGCTGTTAACAAGTTAGCATGCAGAGTGTTTATACAGTAGTATACAGACTCATACTGTGTGCTTAGATGTTTGTTCCTGAGACTGAAAATAAAACTTACAGTACTAGTTACTTTATAAACCAAGTGTTAATGGAATTTGCTGCAAACTATGGCGTTAACTATAAAAGAGGCGTTCCTACAAAACAGTTTTCTTACTTGCTGAATCAGAATCTAGCATTTTAGTGGTTTACCTTGTCCTGAATATTATAAAATAATAACCATAATTCAAATTTTTGAGTTAAAAATGTTTTGTAACCTGAGTCATATACCAGGTTCAGTTTCAACAGATCTTTCAAGCACTTTATGAAATAAGTACAGGAACGCTATGCGTCGCAGCTCTTCTAGAGGAGATACCTGCTATTCATCTCAACTACGGCCCGATTGAAAGAGAAACCGAAAGACAGACGCAGACTGGAAAACGAGAGCGATGTTTTTCTCACACGCTCTCTGATGGGAGCAAAGCGCCGGTGATTTAGGACATTTTGACCAGTTCGGAGCGGTACAAAGTGCAGCATGGCTTTGAGATCACAAGACATCAGCCCGAACCTCACTTCAGTCCACACAATACATAAATAAGTGAAAGGCCAGCATAAGATATGAGTGCACGCAACCTCAGGCTACTTCAAAGAGAAGAAAAAAATAGAGAGAGGAGATGAAAAAGAGCTTTGCAGACGTGTGACTCTGTTAGTACGCTGGTACACTGCCCACACGCTGACCCTGAAGCTTAGAAGAGACCTGAACTCGCTCTCACACACCCAGACCGATGCGAACACAGGTGTATTTGCATTCAGCCATGTTCGCGCGCATACACCGTCCAATACATATTCATTGCTACACTTCCGCTCTCGCATCCACATAGCATCTGGATGACCTTTTGCTCCCATGACACATACTATCCAGCGCACTTCACATGAGATCCTGCTAGAGGAAGAGCCGATGAATACAATTCGGAGGAAAGAAAATAACCAAATTTTGATTCAGTGATTCGAACAAAGCCAGACCGTGGCGTTCTGAGAATCCGAGGATTGCATTATTGCTGATATAGATTGGTCAAGTTCCTTTGTGTAAGGCTCAGGTGCTCAGATTACTGACCCGCTCCGTGTTCAGAGAACAGGATGATTTCCTCTGGGTTCCTCAACAAACAGTCTTCATTATTAGTTTCTAACTCCAATGTTGCCCAATAAATTCCTAGCGCTCTTTCTCTCGAATCTCAGTGTCAGCGGACATTTGTCAGGAATTCCAACATTCCCAAAGCGCTAAAGTGGGAGATATTGTAACTCACAGACTATCACAAAACTCCTGGACAGCTTTTGGTATTAGAAGCACATTTTTACACACATTTTTATGTGCCAAAAGTAACTAACATTAATAGCTTTCGCTCAAGTGGGTTTTTGCTGCTTATTTAATTTATTTAAGAAAAATGAGCTAATGCAACACAAACATTTTGTCACAACTCAATTTCAGTGCATTCAACCAAATTAAATATAGAAAATTCGCTTAATTTGCATTGGGACTATGGGAATTATTTTCTCTGTATGTATGAGAATCCGAAACCAAATACATTTTCTGTTGAGTTTATTAAATTAAAACATGGTCATTTGTTTCTTTTTAATTATTTTTTAAGGAATTTTCCATAAATTATATTAAATGAAGTTTTGGATAATAAATCATTGAACATTGCTATTTTTAAGTGGATTATATGATTGCTTTTACATTTATTAATATTATATACTTCAGAAAGACTTTATAATAACTGCACACTATGAATCATTATGTAAAGCATTAATAAAGTGTCAGTACAGCCTTTATAAAGCATTGTCCCAACATTATAATATGCATGCTAATAACTAATAGTAGTAAATGTAAAATAAAGTGTTTTACCGATGAGATCACAAAAACAGATGGTTGGTAATTTATATATATTTTTATAAATACTTAATCATAAATTACAGCAGGAATATCTGTTAATAAAGCCTTTATTAACACACTGATCAACTATTATCATGTGTCTAAATAATAAGATTTACAACTGTTAAATATCTTAAAGTACTTTTTCTAAATGTTTAACGCTGCAACACACCAACATCGCTCAATTAGCCAAATAGCACGTTTGGAAAAAACATATTTTGTTAAACAAACTCTCCATTTAAAAAATGCTGAGTACCTTTTTCTGCTAACTCTATCAAAACACAGCAAACCTGAGTCATTTGGTCAAAACATAATGACTAGTTTTCTACCCAACAGAAACATATAGCCAATCATAGCACACAGACTGACAAATTTCTAACAGTTGATGACTCTACAAAAACCACGTTATTTGTCATATTTTTATTTTTTTTGCAATTTAGTCTTCGGTTTACCTTCAACTGAAACCCATTTTACAGTGTTGAATGTGTTCATTCTTGGCAAGTATAACAGTATCTAAAACCGAATGAGTTATTACTTTATAGAATAGAAAATGTCTATGTGATAGAAAAATTGGGTCCTCTATTCAAATATTCAGTTGGAACCTTGATTGAAATTGCTTTCCAGTGGATGGGGGTTGGATATGGATGGTAGCTGATGCCAGTCATCAACAAAAATTACAACATTCATGGCCTTTGGTTTTCACGCAAGCTTGTTTCCGTCACATAAAAGTAAAAACAGTAATTGTGACCTTTTATCTCACAATTCAGACTTGTGAAATACTGTAAATTCACAATTGCAAGAAAAATAGAATTCTAGGATAAAGTCACTATTACCTTTTACCCTTTATTTTTCATGGCAGAAATACCCTTCATTGGTTCCACATCTGCTCCGCTTCCAGGCATTATCTCTATTCTTATAACTATTTCTAAATATTTCAGTGATTTGCTACTTAAAAATACTCATCAGTTGTTACAACATTTTATATATATATATATATATATATATATATATATATATATATATATATATATTAGTACTTTTGAGCTGCGAGCTAAGGTTGTTGCAGAACTAGACGCTTTATACTATATTTTAGGTTTGGGACATTAGGTGTTCATTTCCGACATGCTAAAAACATAAAAAAATTATAAGAAAGATCCATTATTTTGGTATGGGGTAAACTTGTGTAGAAAGAAAATGCAAGCATTTTAGAAACGTGTTAATTGACTGAATATTGTGTGAAAACAACGCGCATTGTGTTAATGGTATGGTTACAAGAAACGGATGCTGTGCTAATTGTGTTCAGAGTTTTGAAAATCTGAACAGAGAATGGACAAAAGGACGATAGCAACGGAAAAAAAACACTGACCTCTAAGATACGAGGACTCAAAAGCGTAAAAGTGTAAAAGTGATCAACATGAGTTGTCTAGTCTGTCATTTGAGAAGAATAGATCGAAGCTGTTATTCACTGAGATATAATGCCTTAATTTAAATTAGTCTTTATTTTGTGTCATATCAGATATATGTTAGCAATTAAATAACACAGGGAAGTAAAAGAAATGAAATTTATAGAAAATAGAAAGCAATATCAGCGTGTGTGCTTCTCTTTCAATCTCCTTTACTCTGTTCTGGTGAGAGGAGTAAATTTCCAGGGAAGGTGTTTTGTTTTTGTTTGTTTATATTTTTGTGTTTGGTTTTATTTTGGGATTTAGGAGTATGAACGCCCTCTACATTAATCTGCTGTCAAAAGGGGTGCAGAGATATTAATGTATTACACACACACACATAAACAACCTCTGTTTAATATTTCATGTTTTCACGCTGAGGAAGTGAAAACTGAAATAAAGAGTTTGATGGAGTTCTTCTTTCAAAGAAGGGGCTATGAATTATAAAACAGCTCTTTTACTTTTAAACCTCAAATTAAATTTACTGCCACACTCCTCACACTAGCTTAACAATAAATATATGCATATGTTCACACATTTTGCATTATGTGGAGCGACTAAAGTCTTCCATGACCTTCATGATAATATTCCATTTATTATCAAGGCTTCAAATGTTCAGATGTTGACTAGTGTCTGTGTGTATATATATATATATATATATATACTATATTAGTGCTCTTAAACTATTAATAGCGATTAATTGCATCCAAAATAAACGTTTTTGTGTGCACTGTATACATGTATTATGTATATATAAATACAAACAAATGCAAGTATATTAAAGAAAATATATTTATATATTGCATAAATATAAAATATATGATGCGTGTGTGTGTGTGTGTGTGTGTGTGTGTGTTATACATAATAAATAAACACAGTACACAAACATATTTTATGTAAACAAAACCTTTAGTATGGATGTGATTAATCGCAATTTATTCATTTGACGGCACTAATTTAAATATATTCATATTTCAAATTATACAATTATTTCACAATATTACTGTTCCTGTTATTTTTTTTTATCAAAATAAGCACAGCCTTGATGAGCATACGAGACTTGTTTAAAATAAAATAAAACAAAAAATCTTTTAAATGGTAGTAAAAATGGAAATGAAATCAACACATAACTGCAACAATTTTCATACTGAAGCTACATTAGATGTAAAAACGTATCTATATCAGCACGGCATGGCTAGACATGCACGCCTCTTCAATTCTTCTACATCCTGCATTTAATAAACATTACTGTTACATGAACATCTTCCAGAATATGTCTTGTGTTCCTTTTCCAGAATATGCTTTTCTCCGCACACACTATGAGTAATAGAAGCGCTGTAACGTGGGAATTCAAGCCTAAATTGGTTTCCCACTTCAATGTGAAATTCAATTAGAATATGTTCCAGCGATTTGCCAATTGAATTTATTTTCAGTGCCAAAAAAAGAAACTGGTGGAGAGATGTGTGGAGTCCCAGCAAAGCCATAAAGTGGCATTTTGGAGGTCTAATTCAAAGGCATTGGTCCAGGTAAATGTGCGAGGCTGATTGCTCCAGCCCTGCTGTGAAAATGTCTCCATGTCTCTTTTACCCTTAATGAGAATCAGTGCAGCCCTGGGGGGGCATCGCACTCAAGACAAGCATCAAACTCATTTGCACCCTTTTATACACACACACACACACACACACACTCATTATATGCTATCATGTTTTCATCTTTAAACGAGATAAAGCACTAAAACTTTGATTAGGTGAACTCGAGAGGAAGAGTGTTTTTTTTTTTGTCGAAATCGCTCTTTGTTTGAAGTCGAGTCTGCTATAGTCAGTGGCGTTTAAACATAAGAAAGATATTCAAGAGCAAAACGCCAGCGTCCCAAATGCACGTTCTGTATCTATTTACATATTCAGCCACAAGACAATTAATACAATAAAGTATGATCAAATGAAACTGCGTGTTCCAGGGAAAACCTGTTGTGCCTGTGTTTACGTGGCTTGCAATGTCTTTGGGGAGAAACGTTTTGTAACATGGTGGTCTATAAACAGACCCACCTACAGAGCTCAAAGAGTGATCGCTTTAATAGGTGTGTGTGTGTGTGTGTGTGTGTAAAGCATGCCACAGCCACAGTCCTGTATTTTTTGCATTATATTTGATTTAGATCAATTTCAAGGACTCAGAAATCCCTTATATCTACGACCTTTACCTGACCTATAGGTGACCTATTCTGTCCTTACAGCAGATGTAAATGGTAAATGGCTTGTTTATTTCATGTGATCTCTTCTAAGGTCAGATTGCATATTAATAAGCGGTGCTATCTGCATATAAACCACGGACGAGATGCGAAATGGGAAATATAAGGGATTGAACAATTCTGCTTCTGATTGCTCTTAAATTTGGCATGAAATGGAAATTCACTTATTTATCTGTTTTCTAAATGCATTTATTGATCTTATTGTGAATGATTCCCTCATGCATGCATGCATTTCTTTTCTTTTTCATTTTAATCAAATCTCATAAGCCTTCTCTCTGTTGACGCATGTAGGATTTCTCTCAATTTCTCTCAAGATAATTCAATCTTCTTAAAGGGACAGTTCACCCAAAAATGAAACATTTACTCATGTTGCGCAAATCCTATGATATTTTCCTTTGGACAATTCTTAATAATTTACAATTCTCACGTTTAAGGTAGAAATTTGAGAATAAAACATGTAATGGAATTTGCTTGCCAGATGCTGTGATAATAAATGCAAAATGACAAAGGACAAAACAATGTGGTAACATTTTATTCATTTATTACCACTAACAAACTAGGACTATGAGCATCAATACTGTTGCAACACTGATTTAGCTCACGTTAATGAAGCGGGACATAAAAAAGTGTACTTCCTACAGTACTTAAAAAAAGAAAAGTCACAGTCATTTGCTTGAGAATCAGATTGTGTGGCATCGATATTGACAACAGAATGCAAGCAAGAGAACAGATAAGAGAACCAAACATAAAAATCATGGAGAAAAAAAAGTTCAAGAAGCACACTTTTTATATCTTTTTATGGTACCTAAATGATATACTCAGATTAGCTTGCTAGCATTATCTGAAACCCCACACTGAGAAGTCAAGTCAGCAAAGTCATTTCAGAAGAAGAGCACGCATTCTGTTTTAAGATTATGAAAAACGTTTTTCTTCTAAGTAACACGAAGCAATGAATTGCTCGCAATAAAGCCGAGAATAGGCATTGAGAAACTAAATGGGGTTCATGTTGACTTTAAATTTGTGGTGAGACACATGTTTATGCTATTGCCATAATGAATGAATGAGGGAGTTACGGAAGAGGATGAAATACTCCTTGTCCTTTGAGAACACTTACGGATGTTGTTGTCTTAAAAGCCTTAGGAGGTTCAAAGGCATGAAGAAATACCCACACAGAAATTATTCACATGTGCACAAAGCATACACACACCGTCCTGCATGTACACACATGCGCGCACACACACACACACACATTGATTAATACGTGGTGTCAGTGGGAGATGTGCAGCACTTGTGAAATGGAGATTCATTTACATAATAAAATCACTGAAATATCACACTGCACACACACACTGACAGCATAAAATCTCACCAGAGATGGAAAAATGAGAGGGGCTGAAGGGTGAAGAGAGGAAAGGAGGATGGTACAGAGAAAGAAATGAGGTAATAAGAGGGATGAGAGGAAAAGAAGTGTCTGATGAGAGATGTTCAATATTTACTTGGCCTGAGAGCAATCTATAGGCGCATGCACAAACACAAGCATATTTCACTAGCAGTTTCCAAGAACATGGTGCAGTTTGGTCTCCCATGACTAGTATTTTTGACATAAAGCATATGTTTCTTGGTGCGAGAACTATTAGGTTGATAGATAAACTAACCAACAGAAAATTGTGAAAATTGTGCTTTTGAACACCTCAAATGTCTGTATTATCCAACTAAAATTGTGATGTTGACCAGTTTTTCTTTTTTTTTGTCAAGTACATAAAAAATAAAAATGCATAGTAATGTATTGTAAAATGAATATTACTGCATGAGTCTTTAATCTAAATAATAAATTGCATTTCATTTTTTACATCTTTCCGTTTTGTTGTCTAGACGCTGGCCACGAATTAAGAATTTGTTCCCACATTTCGTAAGTTCATTCCCTTGTCGTACTTAAATCACGACCATGACTTAACTAAATTAAAACAAGGAAAGGAATCGGTGCAATTTACCTCAAATGAGGGAATAAATTATCCCCTGAATTATTAATATTCTGTTTGACCACCTGAGACCAGACCCTTATATTGTACTCCATTTGTGGAAAGAACCTATTCTCTTAGACCCATTTTATATTTTATTCAGTTTTAGATTTTGTCGACTCTGTACTTCTCTTGGCTTTTGAGTGAAATCAGTGTTGATGCACGACAGAAGTAGCCAGGTGAGGCTAACTGACCACAGTCCTGCTATTGACTAGTAGACCTGGGGCTCTTTCTTCATCAGAAGTACAAAGTCTAAACAGTATTGATGGCTCCATGAGGACTGAGCAACTCGGACCACCTTATGCATTTCACTGTACAGTATTGCTTCTGTGTGGTATGCACAAAATCACACTGATTTATTTTACAATAATATAAAATACAGTTTCTTACTAAATACTCATAAATGCTTTATTAACTTGCACTTGGTTTTATGCAATTCTGGCTCAAGATCTTACAATATGCATATACAGTACTTAATGTTAGATATATTCACTGATTTATTCAAATCTGCATTAACTTGCGCGCTTTACGTATTTCTAGAGTGCTCATTTCTCATTCCTGTCTATGTGATTGAAATCACATCAAGAATGCAGCATTATGTAGCCAGCATTATTTGTACAAATGTTAAATTACATTATACAGTAATGAGAAAATAGCTACATCGCTTGCATTTCTGCCTATTGCTATAGCTTTCGTTAGACTTGATAATGGATATTTGATTGCACTGACATTCATTCATTAAGCAGCTGCAAAAAGTCTTTACAAATGTGGAATGCTTCAAAAAAAGGAAAAATCTACAAACTTGCACTAGGCAACCTGTTTTCAAACATTAGGATTTTTAGGCCCCCAAAATACCACTTTTTGTGTAAATGAATCGCTAAAAGCATTAAAATGATGCTGTGTAAGTGTCATAATTAAAAATGTATCGCATGCAAATGCAAATGGCAATAGATAATTTCAGCGATGTCAGTAATTATCAGGAATTTCAAAATACTGTTTTTGTTTCAGAAACCCCATTGGCTGCTATGACACATTAGCGCTCTGATTGGCCACAGTGTTTCCCACTGGCATTATGAACGGTTAAGATTAATGTCTGTCATATAAGGCAGTTACAGTAGTAGTATCCATGGACAAACAGACTATGGGAGTGTGAAATATGAGCCTATTTACAGAGGAAAGGCCCAGGGCTGTGACTTAACATAAGCACCATGCTTCAGTCTCTGTTCACCTGGAGATCAGCCCCCAGCAGGGCTTTAACTAATACACCTGTCACCCCATTTCACACCCACACGTGCGCCCAAACCCACACACATAGCCTGACTACGTGCCTGTATCTTTTGCCTTTGTTTTCTCATTCTTTCATGTACAAAGACCTGCGCACCTGGTCTAGGAAAACTCCCCTGACTCTAATTAAGATTCCACATCTGCTATCAAGAAGTGAGACGTGAAGTCACTTGACTTGACACCGCAAGCAAATACCGAATCACGCACCTGTACGTGTCAAGAAAGGAGAAACACCCTCGGTGTATCTGATTGAAATATTGGAAAAATGCGCAGTCACGTTAGCGACATTTTGCTGCCAAATGTCCGTAGCGTCGCAAGTATCAGCACAGCTCTCAAGGAGTCAATTCAGTGCTTTTGTGTCACCAGCTGAAATGTGAAATTCGGAAATATTTCCTTTGATATGGCTGGGTTTCGCTTACCAAATATTAATGGAGTGGTAGCATCGCTAAATTTTGCAGTCTAAAAAGTCAGTCTATAGTGTGAATAGTGTGGATGTTTGAAGCACAGCTCACACAAAAATTCACTTTTAAACTAAACAATCTGTTAGTCAACACAACGACTAACTGAATCAGCTGCTTACATGTATCTGCAAAATATTTGGGCGAAAGATTTTTCTTGCAAATTTCTCTGGGAAATGAACAATCAACAGTGCAGTCACATAGTTTAATGGATTTTTTTGGAAATAGCGTAAAATCATTTGACCTCACGTGACAAAACAGTCCCTTTCATTTCTTTTAAAATGGCTGGATTGTGCTCCTTTTGATAATCACTGGTAAACATGACCATACCTTAAAGGATTTCAGCCACAAAAATGTGTTACACAGCTCCAATAACCCATCACAGTTATTTGACCACAACTGAGTTTGAATCAGCTTTTTGCCAAATCCGTTCCTCTACCTTTTCCTTCACACGAAAAAGGCTTTTATTTTGAAAATAGTAAAGGAGATAATTCGTGTGGGTATCTGTTGGTTAAGGTAAGGTTTTGTACTAAAGCTGCATTCATTTAATAATTTTAATAGCAATGATAATTTACACTCAACATGCTATTATTGCGTCTTATTTTATAATGTACTACAATAAAGAGGTGCAAATATCTGAAATATCTGCACTAAGTACGGTCAATGGCACAAATATTTCCTGCTTAAAAACTTTCGCTGACACTCAAAAATGCCTTGATTGCTGTAGGTGGAGGCACATTTTCTACTGCTCAGCCAAATTTTGAATGCATGATCTAATAATTGATCCAATAGGGAAGTTTAGCAATAGGGCAAAAAAACCTGCAGATTTGCTTGGTTTGACAGTGACATAAGCACAGGTGTGTTATATATATATATATATATATATATATATATATATATATATATATATATATATATATATATATATATATAATTGCAATTGACAATGAATCTACATTTTGTGACAACACCTTAACTGTAAATGTGACGCGTGTTAATAAGGTTAAAGGTAGAATTTTAAAATAACGTCAGACATAATTTTTTGATAGCTTTATAGTGCGAAATCAAACGCCCACTCCATCTGCTCCCTCCTCTTCAGAAAGAGGCTCTCCATTGAGATCACACACACTTCATTTACAGCCCTCAGACTTCTGTACCAATTACACCTCATATCAAAAGGCGCTGGCTGACATGTCCTACAAAGAGCCTGATTAAAGCCTCACATAAACACACGTGTGTCCTCGCACAATTTATTAGCCGGAAGACCGAAAGGATATTTTACCTCAGAAGATAACATCTCTGCTCTTAATGGCCCACTGAACAATTGCACACACACACACACACAGCGTGGAGGAATGGCAGGTTTTCATTGCACATCCTGTGGGCTCTTTGACTGGCATGGAGGAATGAGACAGGTTCTCCACTAACAAGCCAACTTTTTTATTTCCTCTCCTGTCAGATGGCTCTAATATTAATCCGTGGTGCTATGAGACAGGAAACTCCTAGCATGCAATTTCCGTCTGTTTCTTGCAAAAGAGAGATCGTATTGATCAGCGGATGTCTCCGAGCGTGCACGTGGGTATGCGCATGCGTGTATTATATATTACGCGCACGTCTCTCTCAAGGACGTACTTCAAACAGGAGGCCTGTCAGTCAACTGGTGGTTGGATTAAATTGAAGAATGCGTTTGGAGCCATTTCCCTTCCTCCCAACCTGCAGACAAGCACACACACACACACACACACACACACACACACACACACACACACTGAAATGGACGCGCACCACCCACCAGTACCTGCTGAATCCATCCATCAGCACAGCTTTGTTTGCTTGCTCTGGTAAATATGTGAATCCCAGCTCTGTATTTGTTGTTGTTGGTTAAAGCTTCACTTGCATGTGGCTTTTTATCCTTTACCGTAGTAAACATGTAGAATTGGATTTGGAACCTGAGGCAGGACAACAGAGATGAACGGATAAGATGGGTTTAAATTAGGGCTGGTTAATTGAATTAATTTTGTGATGTGCTGATTATTTAATCCGATCATGTGCATGTATAAAAATTCGCCAGGGAAATTATTTCATAAATTATCGTGCCATTAAAGAACGGCTTATGTATTTAATAATACAATACAATACAATATCAGAATGTTTGGGAATGGTCAGAATTTTTAAAGACGTTTATTTTGTTATTTTTGGTCTGTATAAATGTAATATCTTTCAGCATTATTGTAAGATGTATTAATTAAAAATTAAAACACCTGCATTATTTCCTGTTGTGCTCTATCCAGATGTTTTTTGAATGTATAAGGCGTTATCTTCTGTAAATAGCAGTTAAACAGTTAAACAGCTGAATCAAAGCAACATTTTTTTTTTTCTAGCATGACCCCCAGAAAAACCAGTTAAATGCAAACACCACCCTGAGTCCATTCTAAAGATTTCATTGCTCGTGTCACTTACAATACTAATTGCCTACGAGAAAAATAAATAGCAATAAATAAATAATACTAAACCATAACCTTAACCTTGCTACGTGGTAGCGCATGGCAATAGATTGCATTACTGTCACGATTGTATATGATTTTTTTTTTTCTTTTCTTGAAAAGGTGACTGGGTGATTGATCTAACCAATAAAATCTGTTGCGGCAAAGGGTTTGTGCTTAACCGAGTTGAGGAAAAATCACACACATCAGTGACCTATGGCAACACTGAAAATGACTGGTGACAAATTATTATTGTTAGCGGCTTACAAAGTGTTAACTTAATTTAAATGAGCAGCAGTTCAGTGAGGCAGCTACTAATGTTAGTGAAGCTCATCAACAAGATGATTTCACTTCTATACGATTTTGATGTCTATGTGAAAAAAAAAATATGCATGGAAAACTGTCAAATTACTGTCTTTCTGTTTGATACATGCATTCATAGTTGTTTGTCTAGTTAATGATATGATGTATTTGCATTGCTGCAAAATAAAGCTAATTCTCTCTCTTTTTTTTACACATCAATACAACTCAGATTTTTTCAGCCTAATTTTTTATTTATTTTCATAAAGACTTAATCACACTCAACTAACGCATTAAAATGACAGTTCTAGTGTAAAATCATATCTGTTTCAGTGGCAGAAAAGTGATCACAAAAGAACCAACAAAACAAAGCCATACATTCATGAACATAGATGAAATATTTCATTTATCCTTTAGGATACAATTAGAGAATCGGTTTGAATACCATGAAAGCCAGATGCGTTTTGAAGATCTCTTCATGTCTGCGAGAGATCTATCACAGGAAAGAACTGGATTCTGCTCTGATACTGTGTTGCTCTTTTGTGTTCTTTGGATAAAAAATAATGATACTGAATACTCACTTTGTGACATATTTTGACATAGGCTAGTTGGCAGTCTGCCACCCTTACAAAAAGAACAAAATGTCAATTAATATGGTGACCGTGGCAGAAAAAATAAGAAATATTCTGAAGGTTTCAGGAAGAGAACATCTGTAAATAAGACAACTAAGTACAATGATTTATTTAAAATATCAACTGTAAGCTTTTTAAAAAAACACTTCTGGGTTAAAAGCAACCCAGCTTGGTTTTCTTGGCAACCCAGCACTGGGTAAATATCGAAAAGAATACACGCTGGGTTATTACTGTAAATTTTTTTGCTGGGTTGTTTCATTCAAATCAGCTATTGTTTAAAAATTATTATACTGCTGTCTTAAAATGGACTGGATATTAAAAACACACGCTCAATTACATGGACAAAATACAAGACCAATTGAATTTATTTGGACGAATACAACATAACTTGTCAGAGACAGGCTCAACCCAGAAAAAAAGACCCATTAAAATAACCCAGCAACTTAGTTACAGAAAAACTACAAAATAAAAATGTTAAAAACAACCCAATTAAATGACCCATCTGGACACGGCTTAGAATAAAAAAAAAAGGGTTAGAAAAAATAACAACCTGGCAAGTATAAATTGCAGGAATATCAGCTTTGCTTTTTCAAAGAACAAAGTTTCATTTTGGTTTCTGGAAGTCTGCTTCTTGAGTGATTCTTCAAAGAGAGAGACAAGTTGCTCCACTGGAACATAAGCATGCCTTTGTGTAATTGTCTAAAGTTTGTGATAGTATGTGGGGGTGAAGCAGAGAGGGGATGATTGAGCTAATGATTTACTGTGAGAATCCAGCACAGTGAATCATTAATGTATCAGTATATCATGGCCGTATATAATGACCTCGCCGCATGGAGAAAAAAAAAGAGAGAGAGAGAGAGAGAGAGAGAGAGCTGGTCAGAGACAGCACTGAATCATCAGCATCACTGCCCGCAAACAACTCGTACCTCTAATAAATAGCTTTTATAATCAAACCTCCTTCCCCCTCGCTCTCGCTCCATCTATTTTTCTATTCTTCTGTTGTCTTTCTGGCTTCTTTCCTTCAGTCATGCTTTACGCTATCTAGCCGCAGCAAAGCGCAGGAGTATTTCCGGTGCTCTCAGGCTCTGAGGGATAATGTTCTGCATCACGGAGACTCCAGATGCAGGAAGTGCAGGTGGCTCTCCGGCGGTGGTGATTGATTTCCATGCGCGGAGAAAGCAGCTCATATTCCCTGATGTGCCCTGACAGGACTTCCTAAACACCCCCTACACACACATACACACACACACACACATACATTTTAATCTGTGAGAGATGCGTTTAGCGGAGCGAATCTGTCACCTCCACCACTTCATCATCATCTTCTTCATCGCAATGGTGAAGATCAAGCAGTTCTACTATACCCGCAGACTTGGCTTGAATGCTATACAAGTAAGGCCAAATAACATATATATTGTCTGATATCATTTGTAAAATTTGAAGAATATCCTGGTCACTGTTTTAACATATAAAATGACATTTTTGAGAATATGAATGCTTTATTTGTTTATCTATAAATCAAATCCTGATGAGATGTTAAAGAAAAGTTAAGTAATTAATAATAAAGCACTATTTTGTAAATATTTATCGACAAGTATGAAATATCATATTTTGTGCATGAATTAATGAAAAGTCTAAATTAAGCATAACATTTAACAGTTTGGGGCTTCTTTACAGTTTCTTTATTTTTTTAGAAAAATCTTATTATTACCAATAAATATTATTGCAATTTATTGTTTTCTATTTTGATTTATTTTAAAATGGATTTTTTTTTTTTTCAGAAAAATTGCACTAGTCTTCAATATCACATGGTCCTTCAGAAATCATTTTAATATGCAGATAAAAAAAAAATGCATATATATGTTTTTACAGTCACTTTTGATAACTTTCTTCCTTGCTATATATATATGTGTGTGTGTGTGTGTGTGCCGTAATATCCAGTACATAGATGAATACATATGTATATGTATATGTATATGTATGTATGTGTGTGTATAAATCTAAATAGATAGATAGATAGATAGATAGATAGATAGATAGATAGATATATCCTATGCAGTATATCTTCCACAACAATTCATCATATTGAGCAATGCACAACATTATTTTCTTCTCTTAAAGAGGAACTGTCAATTGGTCAGTACGATGCGAACAAAAATAAATAAATAAATAAAATGAGATTAATCACAAATTATTGACATCAAATTGAATCTAGTGACAGTTTCATTTGACAGTTTCATTTCATGAGTCACCAGAGGCTGTTTATATGCTGCCTAAAGTATCGATTTAGTACCCTGAATCGGTACCAGAGCCAAAATTTTGGTATCGATCCAAAGCTATACTCCAGACAGCAGTTAGCATCTCCTCAGGCTCTGACTGGGCTTTATTTATTTATTTATTTATTGCAGAACTTTGGCAGATCGTTTGTATCTTAATGAGAAGGCTCTATCAATGTATTAATTATGTCAAATTAATTTAATAATTTTAAACGCTATAACCGGCATATAAATGTAAGCATGTTTATTTTTATAGCACAGAGAGATTTTTTTTTTTTTTCAAACCTGTTGTTATGGGGCTTTGGTTTTAAATTGGAAACAGGTGGTTCATAATTACACAAATAAAAGATCATTGTTCTAATTGTTATTCATCCAATTATGTACAAAATGTGATTTGATGACACGTGATGCTGTGATAAGAGGGAATGTGGTATTCAAAGCAGCTGGATCAGAAATAGTAAAATTTAACAAGATTCAGCTTGACTCTTTCCAATTATAAACATTAAATGGAAACATTGTTCAATGTATTTTTGGCTCAAGTCTCTATATGTAGACCACATGCAATATTTATAATGCCGTACAACAGATACGAGGTGCTTTATGCAATCAGAAATCAGCAGCGCTCAGTAGAGTAGATACCACATGAAAATGATATATAACAGACACAAGATAACCATGAATAATATGGAATATTTACTAAATAATGCATGATGCGGAAGGGCTGCTTCATCTCTTGGCTTGCATTACACATCTTGAATTTCTCACTTGGAGGCGTGTGAGTTATTGGGGATGTATATGTAATGTACCATGTGTATGTGGTTTGAATTTCATCTTCACACTGAGACACCAGGTGCTATGACCCAACATCATAACAGTGTTGTGGAAGCAGAAACTACAGTGTAACAACACCTATATAAATGTAAAACATGGAAATGATTAGTTCTGAAATTAGAGCATTTATTCAATACACACACACACACACATACAAATTAAGACCCCTTGAAATTATTTGATGAATACCCTTTCTCGATGTCTTTTCTATTCGAACAAGTATAAGTTGGGTTGGAACGTTAAAAAGTCCTCTCTGTCTCTTTGCCTTGTTTATTTATATGGGCCCAGTTTCACAGACAGGGCTTAGCCTAAGCTAGGATTAGGCCATGGTTCAGTTTGAACATTTAAGTAATTTTTATAAACATGCCTTTGAAAAATGCATTACCGGTACAAAACAAAGCCACTGGCATGTTTTAAGATCAGTCAGTGCAAGTTTCTTTCAGTTGAAACAGCTCAGATTTACATTTTCGTCTAGGACTAGGCATGCCTGTGAAACCGGGGGTATATTTTAAAATAAAATTAGGTCACAGCTATGAACCGTCAGCATATTAGGATGATCTTTGAATGTAGTAATGGCTGCTGAAAATCAAATCATCGCAAAAAAAATGTTTCAGAAACATTAAAAAGCCTTACTGAGTCAAAAACATTGTGAAAAATAGCAGCTTTGAACTGCATTTATTTGAAAAGTGAATCTGTGAAATGTATAGGTAACACTATTTCGATAGTTTCGACATGCAACTACATGTCAACTAGAGGTCATTTAAGTTGCAGACTGTCTACATAATAGCTTTATTTTGTTGGGTCCAACAACATGCCGACTATCAAAAACTTTGCAAGTTTATGTGAACTTATTCTACCAACCCTAACCCTCTGAAAGTTAGTTACAAAGCTACTTATAGGTAGTATAATATTAAAATAAAGCGTAACCTTTATTTATATAAACTGTGCAAATAAATCAATTCACCAAAATGAACCAGGCTTCCCATTGCTGTCTATCTGATGGTTAAGATGTTTGATCGGTACTTAATCTTGCAGTAAAACTGTGGGCACAATAAAATGTGTGAAAAATACAACACAACACCAATGCTTTATGGAAAAAGTAGCTTGTTAAACAGCTGAGCTACTGTCATGCTCCTGAAAAAGTTTGTGTGTTGCTACTTTTAGCCACTTACTGTGCAACACTGCATCATGACCCTCCTTGCTCTCCCACTGTATGTGTCTAAGAAGACTGGAAAGATGAAAAATTTTTGTCCTTCTAACTCTACTAAAAACAAACTGTACTTCAGAATTAACAAATGGGTATGAAACCAAGGGGCATGAAACATCCATTCTCAGGACAGCACCCAAAACATCAAGATTTAGAGAAACGTGGCATTAGAACGAAAGAAAATGTACGAGAGAGAGAGAAAGAGAGAGAGAGAGAGAGAGAGAGAGAGAGAGAGAATGTGTGTACTGTAACAAAAGACCCTGAAGAGATGATTTAAGGAAGGATAAAGGAAGTGACCGACTGGATAGAACTCACATACTCAAACTGCGAGTCTTTCTTTCATACTCTCCTCCCAACATGGTTGTACGCTCATTACATAGAGTCGAGATGCATTTCTGACTCGGACTTTAATGCAGGGGCCATTACTCAACTTTCTGAATACCCTCATGCATAATGTATAAGCCGAGAGGTGATTCCTATTCCAATTCATTTATTATTGCACTTAGAGCCAAATCCTACTGTAATTTCATTTTCAAAGTGAATCATATTCTTGCACTGCAGAAATATTTAGACTGATATCAGTAGACCTTTGAATCAATCATATCTCAGAATCGCCTAGAGTGCTCACGCTCGTAGCCTCATATTAATGAGACTACTTATAGCAGCAGCACTGCCTCCAAAACCGCAATAAACTCCACGAAATAAATCACATTGTATATTACTTATTTCATTTTGACCACAGCTGTAGCATTTCTCTGTAATATATCTTTGCTTTCCAGATGGTTAGAGGCTTGATGTAGGTAAATATCTAATATTCAGATTTCTCTGGCGGTTCCCATCCTGCCACCTCATTCGTCTGGGTTATGTCACTGTCTGCCTCAGTCTGCCAGTTTTGGGACCAACAAACTGTTATATTTACAAAATATTTTACAGTCACAAGCTAATTTTACCAACGAGTGGCATGACCATGCACCATACAGCTCTGTCTGTGCCCACAGATTCATATTTTTTCAGACAATCCTCTCTTTATGTAGTGTTGAAGGATCTGATTCATTCTGATCTGATACTGAATGGTTTGTTCTAAAAGTGTTCTGTAGTAATGATGCATTTTGGTTAACGTCATCGTTGTTTCCTTGGAAAAAAAAGGATTATTGCAGTAAACAAGCACTGTAACCAGCCAAAGTTTTAGATTTTTATGTTTTCTTATTATAAAAAAGCCCAGAGTGTATGAATTTTGAAATATAACATGTAGTCGCATAACATAAGCCCCTTTCGCACCAAAGAAACCTTTTAATAGTTCGTAAAACTATTTGGGGAAGTACCCAGATGCTCAAACGTTCACACCGCAGGAACTAGGAATAATTTTAGTTCTAGCAACTAAATTAGCTCTACTTCAGAGTATGGTTTAAAACAGTTCTATAATAACTGCCAATGACATAAGTGTACGCTGATTGGCCGAATGCAGGTGCGCAAACGCAGGCACCCATTATTTTTTAAAAGTCAGACGCAAAAATTAAGTAAATCAAGAAAATAAAGAAAAATAAAGTTAATGTTAACGCCATTTACCTGTTGTCATTTGTCTGCGCTTATTGTGCTCTTTTCTGAGACTTCGATCACATGTAGAAATACAAGCTGCCGATACGCCTACATTCTATTTCTATTATAACGAAACCCAGTATATAATTAAATGAAAAAACTGCTCTGATCACAATGTCCTCCATCCCTTTGCTCAAATGATGCAGAGTCACTTCTGAGTTCATGTTGGCAGTGCGAATGCAACCAGGAAAACGGCCGGTGGAACCTAAAGTTCTCCTGAGTTTCTATAACTTAATTCCTGGAACTATGCAGTGCGAAAAGGCTTTAAAGCATGAGTGTCAAACTTAGTTCCTGGAGGGCCACAACCCTGCAGAATTTAGCTCCGACCCTAATTAAAGACACCTGATCCAACTAACCAGGTCCTACCTGGTATGTGTGTTGGAGCAGAGTTTGAATAAAACTCTGCAGGGCTGTGGCTCTCGAGGGACTGAGTCTGACCCCTTACTAAAATTTACAAACCCATGAAAGCTTTGCTTGTCTTCAGAATACAGTTATTTTCAAATGAAAACCTTGTGGCTTTTGACTGACCTATTCAATGCCAAATAAATAACACTGTCAAGGCCCAGATAAGTATGAAAGACTTTGTCAAAATATTCCATCTGCTATCATCTGAATATTATAAAGTGACGAGAATACTTTCTGAACATGAAGAAAATATTATTAAACAATACATCTTCTTTGTGTCTTCTCACATCACCGTAGCTCCATTTTTGGATAATATCCACTGAACACTATGCTATTTTGTTCAAATCAAAACATATCCGTGTTTGCAGCTGACACAGAATAGCACACAGTGTCCAGCAGATATTCTTCAAAATTGTGGTATGGTGATGCGGACACACATAGAGGAGAATCATTGTTGAAAATCATCATTATTCTACATATTTCTTTGCGTAAAAAGTATTCTCATCGCCGCCTGCATTTAACATGGTCAGCTAAGTCAGCATATTTTGTTGACCCAGGAACAAAATTTTCATAAAAATTAGTCTTGACCATATCTTTACCCATGATGTACAAGCACCAAACATTGATTATAAGCCTAAACTTCAAATCTGATTGGCTAATCTCAACATTGAAAGATAGGAACATGTTGAAATCAGCAAAATCAGGTTCTGCCGTCACTTCATACATTTCAGATTGAACCAATGATTGCAGATGGGCTATTTTGACTATTTCTTATACTGGGTCTTGACAGTGTTATTTACTTGTTAGTCAATGGGACAGTCACAGGTTTTCACAGGTTTAGATCAAAGCATTCACATGAATGACAATTTTATTTTAGGGTGGAGTAACCCTTTAATTTCACTACTATTAAACTTCTGGCAAAACTTTTATTCTTACACAAAGTGGATGGCTATTTTATGTTAAGCAAAGACCTTATCTCAAGCATTTAACCAAAAAACCCATTCAAACACACAAAATTGACTTTAGGACGATGGAACTGAAAGTGCTAAAATGCTGACACATTTGTGATGTTTGGCATACAAAAAAAATCTTATATGAAACATTAGAGAGTCCTATTCATTGTAATGAAATGCCATTTTGAATTGTTCTCTTTCATGCTCTTTCCTGAGAGTCCAATTTTCAGTCAAATGGGTTTGTTCTTTAATGTATTTTTTTGTGTGTGAAACAAAAATTCAGTTTGTTGTGAATGGTCCTCTCCCATAATAAATGTTGGGTAATTCAATTAATTCTACTGAATCAGTTTAGCTCAGATGGTTAATGTAAATGAACTGATTCAGTCTCTGAATAATGATTCTGACTTTATGCATTTATAAAAATGTTATGTAACTGCAACGAAACTGACTGTGATAATAATAAGATTTTGACACAGATTATGGTTTGACAAATTATGGCAAAATGGTGATGAAACGATAGCAGGTTAGTAACTAATCTCTTGGAAACTTTGGTTGTGAATGGTCGTGACTTGACAGGAGCTTGAATCTGGACAAGAGAACCTGGAGAACACACACCACAGTCGGAGACTGAGAATAGGAAAACTGGAGGAGAAGACAAGATGTAAGTATCTTATAGCTTAGACTCAGAGCTTTAGCGCTAGTCCTTTTCATGTAGCAACAAGAACAGACACTGAGGTAACAGTGGTGTGTGTGCTTTTGTACTGTCATTGATGAGGTGACGATGATGTGCAGGTGTGACTGATTAGTGGGGTACTGCATGGTGGTTGGTTTTTGGAAGAGCCTGGAAAATCCTTAACAGTACACCACCACCCCCCAGTTTACCAGCTGGCAGATGATGTGGACTCTTAGCCATAGTGCACTCCTCACATCCCTGCAATTGCAGGCCACCAAAATTGGTCTGATAGCAGTTAGAGGGTTGCGTTGGCCCCTCGGTGACCAGCAGGTGCTCTGTGTCTGTGGAACGTACTGATGATCTGGAGGGCTGATCAGGGAGTACCTGAAATGGTTGAGAAGCTCCCTCCAACCAATGTCTCCATTCCTCCAGGGAGAGTTTGATGACAAGTAGCTCTCTGGCTGAGCTTCCTGGAGAAGTAGGCACATGGATGAAGGATATCACTGCACTCACTCTGGTGGTTGAAGCATCAACTTCGACTAAGAGGTAATTCGGGTCTGGGTGGACTAGAAGAGAGCACTGGTGACAGCTTGAGGGGTTGCGGAGGCTTCAGTGGCTTCTAGGGACCAGAATAGAGACTTGGGCTTATTCTTGAGGAAAATTGTGAGTGGGCTGGATGAAACTGCGGTAGAAGTTGGCAAATCCAAGAAGTCTTTGGAGTTTATTAAATGGAAGTGGCTTTAATAAATGGAATGAATGATAATATACCCAATGAATTGTATGGAGGACTGATGGAGTGTACATATATCTGCCTTGAGGAATAGCTGGTACTCATGTAACTTCCTTAGGACTGCCGCAATGTGCTGGCAATGTTTTTCCTCACTCTGGAAGTATATCAGAATATCATCAATGTAAACCAGAACTGATTTGTGTACCTTGTACATAAAATCTTGGAATATGGAGGGGCATTGACTAATCCATAGGGCATGACCAGATACTTGTAGTGGCCAGTAGGGGGTCACAAAGAGAGATTTCCCTCATATATTCTGAGGTTGTAAGTACTGTGCAGGTCCACCTTCGTGAAGATCTTTGCTCCTGTTAGATGTTCCAGGGCATCAGGGATAAGGGGGAAGTAGATAGCAGAACTTCACAGTTATGTTGTTGAGGGACTGATAATCAATATAGCCTCAGTCCTTCTTGGCCACAAAAAGAAACTAGATGCAGCAGGGGAGGTCAATGGTCATAGAAAGCCCTGTTTGAGTGCCTCAGCGATGTATGCAGCAATCTGGAAGGTGACAGCACCAAAGAAGTGCTTGGTGCTAGAGAATGGCTGACAGGTGTTTCCGGTAATGATGTGGAGACTTCTGGATGCAATAACACTCTCCAGAGCAAATCCACAAGCTTCTGAAGGGGTTAGCGCATGTTGGTCCGGTCTTCTGTAACCATGACACAGTAGGGGAGTAAAATAATGAGATGGTTTATTGACACAGATGAGTTATAGTAAAATGGTAATGAACAATAGCAGGTTAGTAACAAATCTTTTGAAGCTTTGGTTGTGAATGGTGGTGACTTGACCTGACCTTCTGTGTTGACAGGGGCTTGAATCTGGATGCAGAGAGCCTGGAGCACGCAACACAGGCAGTGACTGGGAACAGGAACACACTGGAACTGGAGGAGAAGACAAGAGATAAGTATCTTATAGCTTAGACTCAAAAGAGCTTCAGCAGTAGTCCTTTTCATGTAGCAACGAGACCAGACAAACTGTGGGAACTGTGGTGTGTGCTTTTGTACTGAAGTTGATGAGGTGATGATGATGTGCAGGTGTGACTGATTAGTACTCTGATGATTGGGAACATTGCGGTCGGCTGAAAGGGTGCTGTATGGTGGTTGTCTGGTGGAAGAGCCTGGCATATCCATAACAGTAACTACATCAGTATGTGGTATTGTATGTAGTATGTAACATTTTATGAACCTAAAAAAATGTTTAAGATTTATAGCTAAAAAATATTGTACTCCTATGTAACTTGTTAACTACTTTTTGTTTGTAGCTTTTTCCTGCTATAATTATGATTAGCTAGTTTCAAAATAGCTCCCGCAACACTGCTGTCTGCACAGCTTATTGTTTGAATGATTTCCTGCAGAACTCTCATGTTAAAAAGACATTTATCAATGCAAACTTCCTAATACATATTATCAGCAGCTCTTTGGAGAGCAAGAATATTGATCACAAAACGTCTTGTAGACTCCATGGGGCGCAAATTGTGGCCAGTATTGATTGCATTGCTTGAATATCAATTGTACTGACCTTAACCCATCCTAAGCACCCTCTTTCCCTCGATAAAAAGTGTTATGCTAATGAAGCATCCTTATGTTGATGCAGCATTTAAACACAAGGAAACACAGTTGAGACAGAGTCGGTGGCAGGCAATAAATGACTAAAGTCAAAGTTCATCCGCAATCGTGCTGTCAGTAAGGTGTTGCAATACGCCTCTCTAAATTAGATTCAAGATTTCACACAAAGGAACGTCTCTGGCTCTGAATAAAACATTTCCTTTTCACAACTTTTGGTGCTTCGATAAAGCAGCAGAAAAAGACCAAATTCAGGGAGATGGGGGGAAAAGAATGCATCCTCAATGGGGGCTGTCATCTTCCATCTATGACGAGGGAAATGAATTTACATGGCAGTGGATGGAGTTTCAGGCTTTGTCCAAAAGAGCCGTGTCTGGAATAGTAATAGAGATATTCACACATTTTCTTTCTTTTTTTTTTGGCTTGTTAAGTATAAAACTTTGCAAAATGTGAAGTGAAAGTTGTTTTTCCTCATCATTAAAAGGCCTCAACTACATTTTTAGTTCTCAAAGGTTATAGGGAGTAGAAAAATAGTTGTAACACTTTTGGTTTTTGCTCTTTTATCAGAAAATGTTTAGCCTAACCTTTGAAATTTTGCCTCAAAATATTTGCAGTCAGAATCTGTGTAAATACAATATAAAATTTAACTGAGTCAGATTAAATTTCAGTACAAAACCATTTTTTTCATTTACCAGTGCTGTATAGTTTTACCAATCAATGGCATGTAAATTTAACAGTATAAATTAAAGCTCTTTAAATGTAAATAAAAATGTGTTGAGATCACATACATTACCCATCCTCAAGTAAACATGTTTAATGGAGTATGTTTTAATAAATGTCAAAAAAAGATATGTTTTAACTAAACATATACAGGAACAAAGAAGGACGCTTTTGCTTCAAGAGACAGTTCACTCAAAAAAAAAATTCTATATTGGGGCGATTGGGTTTGGTTCCTCCTCCTCAATAGAAATCGCAATTGTGGTCCGCAGCAGTACAAATCACATTCCGGTGGTTCCTCGGAAGTTGCGACCGCACTCACTCCAGTAAAAATTGCCCCCCATCCTCATTTGTCAGCCCTTTGAATCGTCTTATCACAGCAGTTCATAAAATGAATGTCTGGAACCAATAGCGTTAACAAAAAGCAAACACAAAATATAAATGCATTTGCCAAAGAAAGCAGCTTCTACAAATATTTAAACTGTTTTAACATTGCCCGTGTTTTACATTACTTAATAAGGTAATGCAAACATCAAAATGCTTCAGCTGGCAATTAATGCATGATAAACGTGTCACATAGTATTGTGCAATTAACCACACAAAGAAATGGTAAGCAACATTTTAAATTTAATATTTCTTTATAGTGTATTTTGCCCAAACTTATTTTCTTTAAAAAAATATTTTTTTCTATATGCAGTGAAGGTCAATGATTCCAATGCAATCTTAGATTCTACAGAGTGGAGAGAAAACAACACCCTGGAATCATTTCACAGGTAATGTTCAAACTAATAATTAATTTAATTAAAATAATTAATAATTCCCACAGGTGCAATAACATTAAATGATCATGTGTTAATTTAGCTCATTATTGTCAGTATAACGCCATTATATTTATGTGCTGTGGTAACCTTCTTGCACATTCTCAATATAATGACGCAGCTGCATGTGATGAAGGTGCATGTCAATGTAGCTTCATGCTAAGCATGCTGGAGGCTATATTGGATCCGTGTTGGTAATGGGGGCGTTTGAGGGCGGGTTGCCTTAGCCTCATGCTAACCTGGTCTGTCAGCAGAATGTAATATGATGAGGCGTTGCGCTTCATTGTTTGGCTTGCCGCCTGTCTGATACGCTGCTGCTCTGCTGCCTTTGATCATTAAGCCAAACCATGTCACCGCCCCTGGTGTCATGAATTATAACGTGCCGATCTTTGATCTTGACAAATATTTTTCCCATTTTCTGGCCCTTGTGGGTGATGTGTTACATTCCCTAACAAGGCTGTTCTGTTGTGGATCACAGAATGAATAATTTACCTCTAAAAGGAGCAGAGCCAAGCAGTTTTCTCTTTTATTCGGCACGATTGTCTTAGCTCATGCTTCTCTGTTTCCTCCTTCTAGCCTTTGTGGAGTTTCAAAGAGCGCAAATAGAAATCTAGTCAGTTAAGGTTTGTCAAGTAGCAATTCAAGGTAATATTATTCATCGTCCTGAAGGTTTCCAAGAATTCTTTTCCATTCGTCATGCTTAACCACTTGCTCCTGCATGACTATAATGAAATTCAACAGGAATTGTATGGAACACAATCAGGATGAATATCTGAATCAAAAACTAGAGAAACAAAAGCAAGGAAAAAGGCTGAAGATGCCTTGCCTCTCGGTTTGTCTGATACACTGTACTGTGACCTTCACACCATCAACCTCACACATCCAAGGTCCTTTCACACACACACACATACACACACACACATTGTGCAACCTTGTACATGAGGGTCAGAGTCTTTCTGAAATGGAAATGCACATCCCCTCCATATGGCATCATTGGCTCTCATGTTTAGTGCGATTAACACGCACACGCACACACACAAAACTGTCACTTCCATTTATTCATAAAGCAAATTTAAGAGGAAGAGAAAAATGGCCACAAAACTCCACAGGCCGGGCACATACTTGCTAGAGGTACTTTGCTGTCTTGGTGATTTTCATCTTCACACTGTAATGCATTTGACAGCCATGGAAAATTAAAGACATTAGCTCAGCACTGCAAATTGAATCTACAGGTCTGAATAATATATTATGTTGAGATGTTGCATGTGTTCAGTGATAAACAGCCCCAATGAAATGCCCTCCGAGTGGCAGCACGAGAATTATTAGCCCATGCTAACTATTGGGCTCAAGAGCACTTTGCGAGGAAGCGCAGATGTGAGGTTTTGCTCCCCAAACCACCAAGATTGTGAGTCATTGGGATCTCAGAACACCTGGATAATCCTCCCGCAGATGGAAGGAGTTTAGGTATAGCAGCACAACAGCACTGTGCGTTAATGCTGACATTATAGAACACATAAATATATGTGTACTGCAGGTGGAAGACTAAAAGCTGTACTAAATGTTTTAAGATTCTCTTTAAAATGCGCTCAGTGGAAATATAACACAAACAAACTGATATGTAATGCATCTTTTCTTATTACGGTTTATTGCATGCATTGGATATACAGTCCTTGTTGTTACAGCTTTAGTGACTCATCTGTAGCAAACTGATTTACTGTGAAACATATTGTGATACATTCTACATTCTAATGTTTCTTAGGTGTTCCTTTTTCCTTCCTGCTGGAAAAAAAATAACAGCTTTAATCAGCCCACAAAGCACCTCAGGCCAGTTTAAGTTTAGTTTTTTTTTAAGAAGGATGGTCAATCTGGTTTAGTTTAGTGGTCTTAGGGTATAGCTTTGGGTACTTGTAGCTTGGCCATATTGGGCGATAAGCCAAAGATTAGATTAGTAAGAAAAGGACATATTTAGCTTGTTTAAGATGTCTCTTTCTCTTTCTCTTTAATGAAGGAAGACCAATCTGGTTTAGTTTACTGATGATGTAAAATTAGTCAGCTGAACAGCCAAAGATCTGCTTGGCCAGAATGGGAACCCATGTGAACCTGATTAGACCAACTAAGACCAGCAAAGCACCTCAGGCTGGTCTGGGATTTTCAATCTATTTTTTTACTGGTCTTAAAGACAAGCCAAACCATTTTAAACCAGCACTTAACAGCAGACCAGATGGTGAATTTGGTTTAGTTTACTGGTTTTAAAAACATTCCCTGTTGAAAAAGCAGCAGCATATGCTGGTAAAGTAGGTTTTTCAAGCTAGGATGCTGGTTTGAGTTGGTTTAACCTTTTTTTTTGGTGGGGGGTACTTTTCAGCTGTTAAAGCTAGGCAATTAGCAGGCTGAAGATCTGAACAGCAGCTTGACCAAATTGGTTAACCGGCTAAACCATTTTAAATCAGCTAAGAGGAGTAAATTAAGGTTTTTTTGTTCAAGGTTAGGTTACATTACACATTTGTTTCACTGGAAAAGCTATATTCAAAAAACAGCTGGAACTGAAATTATGTAGGCTGATTTAGTAGGAAAGTGCTTGAAGCAAAAAGTATAAAACAATGTAAATGTTAATCAAATTTTAGCATATCATATGGTTAAACTCTTGCATGTGTTTTGTACAAAATTCACCAGTATGACTTGGCTTTGGAATCATGTCAGCACATCTAATAAAGATTTATTTCTCTGTATCAGCATTAAAGGTTCTTCTCTTTTTGCTGTTCCATTTAGCCTAATTGCACAATGACTCCATGTGAACCCAACCACAGTTAGAAATTCTCCCTAGAATTGCGCTGCTGCAATCAAGTCTTTTTAACATTTAATTTTAGACATCAAAAAATGGCATTCACTGTTATGAATAGGACTTATTTATAACAAAGACAAACACTGAGTCAGTTAAGGCCGATCATTACACAACAGTCGAAATTGTGTTGCCAATGCCAGGTACAGATTGTTGCTTTGTGTGTTTATTTGTTTCACCTGAAGTGCAGATGATAAAGAAGATTATAATAAACAGAAATCATGAAGGACACTACTACTTCTAAACTCCAAAAAGAGCTGACAAAAAGAGAAGTAAAGAATAAGAAAGTAGTCTATGTCAAACCTTTGTTGTGTAGCATCTGCCAATCTATAATACTGTATCCTGCTGAAGGACAGCTAGGAAAGAGTGGATGCATTGCTCTTTTAACGAGGAACCTGATCCGACTTTATCAGTTTATGCCTCACATTTCAGTGTGGATTGTTTTATGAATCTCTCTCACAATGCAATGTGAGATTTACAGTGAGGCTGTAACAAAAGAATGGGGTACAGCATGGGGTAACTACATTTGAGGTTATATATTATATATTATGTTATACTTGAGATTTCTCATTTCACATGTGAAGAGGGCATTTACTTTACATTTTACAGACATGATCCTTTCAGAGAGAGAAAAGAATGTTTACAATAACAGTTTGGAATATTAAGATTTTTTAGTAGTTTCTCATCGAAGCTGCATTGATTTGATTAACTTTTTGATTAACTTTTTTAAGACTTTTACAACCTGGTCTCATAAAAATATGTAACATCGTTTTTACATGCCTTACTGCATGTTTTCCCACAGCTTCAAATAGAAATGTTAACTGAGTGGCGCTAAAGCACAGGTTCAATATGTAAACCCTGGCCCATTTTTATTACATTGCTATAGTACTGTGGAAGTTCAGAATTGAAATATCCATGGACTGTTGCTAAGTTAATGCTCTGCCATGTAGGAAATATGCCCTACACCAGATCCAACCATAAATCTACCAGATAGGGTTAACAAAGCAAAACTGATAGAAAAACTATTTTTTTTGCAACCGTATCATTTCAAATTCCTTTTGCACAGATCTGATTTTACCAAACAAACCTACCGTCTATAAAAACCCATAGATATGAAGCTGAATATGTGTGATGCTAACATTCAAAAGCATCAATTTTCAAATATGCCAGTATATCAATATTGTTTTGAAGTCATAACATGATATTCTTCAGGTAATTGTATGAGAATTACGCTTAACTAAATTTGTCTTAAAAAAAAAAAGATGAGTTTTACTGCCTCTAGTGTTCATTTCTTTTGAAAACTGCAGTGATGTTTACTTGTTGGTGCGTATAAAGAATGCAGGTGCATTTATGCCATAAGACCAGGTAGGATTTTTACAATTTAAAAGATGTTACTGATATTCTAAAAATGTTAATTATATATGGTGAGACTCTGAAAGCAAGAAGGTCAAATATTTATACAGAGAATCTGTAGTGTGTGTGTGACAAAAGATGACTTTAAACTATCAGGATCATTTTAAAAATGATAATACATATCTCACTTTCCATTTTGTGAGGTCCCTGCCTGACAGAGCACTTATTGTCTTGCACTTGCCTCCCACTTTTTTAAATGGTATCAACATGAGCATAAATAAAGACACAGAAGAAACTTCAGAACAGAATAAGCAGATAATAAAATAATCTTCCATCACAATGAACCTAAAAAAATACACTTATTGTGTTTTTAAGTGGCAAGAGGTAAAATGATTCATTTAAAATAACCATTATTTTTACATTTAAACATTATGTTTAAAGAATCTTAGAAACAAAGTTACTGGAAGCTAAAACAAATAATGGGTCAATCTCAACAGAACATAAGAGGTTACTGCAACACGCGTGAGACGTGCGTATATACAGATATATTCACTGACGTGCTTTTGTGCACAAACACCAAAACATCCACACTAATACAAACAGAAACAAACACGAACACACTGTGTTCTGACTGTCTGCAAAGGTCAGCAGCATCTGGTCCAGAGTGAAGACAGAAGAGATAAATCACCACTGCCAGATTAGAGCCAATAAAATGGAGAGAGAAAGAAAGAGGATAGGGAAAAAAGAGAGAGAGTAGGACTTTAGAGAAAGATAGCAAATGGTCTACATCACAGAAGAGGGCATGCAGGAAACAAATGGTGAGCTAAGGGGTTAGCATTGCAGGATATAGAGACTAATGGGAGTCTGTGAAGGTTGTTAGTGATTCAAGGTTGTTGCAAAGAAAATGGAAGCTACAACCATGACTCACAAATGAGACTGTACAAGTTCATTAGCACAGTGCAGCGGTCAACAGAGCCTGTACAGATTCATCTGGTGTTCATTTGGTGATACTTGCACTTTGTTTTATTTCAAACATAAAGACAAGAAGCCGCCTATACAGCTGCTATTTGTATAACCACAGTTTTACTACAAATGCCATGGTTAAACTATGGTTAGTGTTACAACGCGTAGTCACCATGGCTCAACCTTTCTTGTAGTAGTAGTAGTAAACCACAGTTAATGATGAATAATGATGAATGTTGACTAGCTCAGTGAAAGGAAATCAACAAGGGTGGCAAGAGAATGATAAATACTTTATTCAATACTAAAAAAGCATTGATAATAGTTAGAAAAGTCTTGCACATTTTCAGAAATAGCTTTTTTCATTAAAAAAAACACGATTGAATTGAATGAATCGGAATGTTTCCATGCACTTCACATGAGAATCACTTTATATCTGTGTCCCAATTCAGAGGTTGTATCCTTAAAAGACCAGATGTTTCACATTGGCATGGCAAAGGCTGTCCCACTTCAAAGGTTCCTTCAAATTCAGTCTTGAAATGTGTCTTTAGATTCCTTGGCCACAAAGGATATAACAAATAAATCCGTCTCAGGCCAAACCAACCCAAGTGGTTTAAATGTTGACATTCTTTTTAAGATTGTGTTTATATACTATATAGCTCATACTTTTAGTTTGTACATCAATGGATCATGGTGAACATATTTAGACAATACTACGGTTCAATATCGGAAGATGCAGCCCCTGAATTAAGATACAGCTTATATGTTCTTAAACGTACAAATAAATAACATTAAATAAATATGTGGGTTAGTTTATTGTAATAAATTATTTCAATTCAATTAAACACAATTTTAAAATTGATAGCCTAAAGCATAAATGTGACATAAATTTTAAGCTGAATTACTGCCTTAATCTTCAACTTTTATACAAAAATGTTTGTGTTAAATGAGTCAATCAGCTAATTAGAGAACAATAACATAGGCCCGCATTTACAAAAATTTGACTTTATTGAGCTTTTATGTTCATCTCCATGGGATCAGTTTATAACCCTCTCTGCTCTTCAGTTTGCTATTCACAAAATATTCTGTTCTTTTCAGCTCATCAAATGCCTCTAGATGCATTTTAGAAAAAGACGACGACAAAGACCCCTTTGTGTTGTCAGACAGTTAAAGGATGCTCTCATCTCCTAGCAACTAGTTAGCAGCTCCACTCTGATAACACACTGCTTAGATGAAAGTCAAACAAAAGCTAAATCTGATTACACTGCCAAAATGAGCACAGAACTGTCTCTGGCTAATATCAGACAAACAGCACCTCACAATAGCCTGCTATATTGTTTATTTCAAATAACATGATGTAAGTGGAAAAAACGCCAAGAGCTTTAAGGGCTGCAGAGTGGGACGTGAGGTTGTGGGTGGGGGGGAACAGAGTGGTGTTTGTCTTTGCATTGTTTTCACCGAACACTGTGAGGAAGCTTTGTTGTATTATGCACTACACGGTTATGAATGTTTTGAAGTCTGGAGCTGGTTTAACTGGATAAAAATGGCAGGTTGTGTACGTGGCCAGTGTGCTGAGTGTGTGTGTGGAGGCAGTGAAAGAGGATCAGGATGAGTATTGATCCCAGGCGAATGCATCTCTGCTCAAGGTCGCACTGCTTTTGAACCTGCACACATACACATACGCGCCAAAAGGTGAAGAAAAGCTGATCTTATTTAGGAGAGGTTATAACCTCTGTCGTCCCTGCCCGTGTCAAAATCTCACATTAATTTAGGCCTTTCTCATGCAAGTGACCCGCTCGATCCAGTTCACCACGCGGGTTTCATTTGCATCTCATTTCAGAGCTCCTGCATGCTAATCGGAATGGGCTAGTTAAACATGGAAACGTCCAAGCGTGGTCATTTGGATGTGAGAATCGTGCTTTGGATGGGTTGCGTGTGATCAGGAGCCGCGGATCGCGGATTGACAGGTTGGGAGTCGGCGACTGCGTGAGGACAGGTCACAATATTTCGGCTGGCAGTCAACATATTAGTTCACAACCTTCGCGACACGAAGACTGTCTGGGTCAGGAGTATTATCCGCACAAACACGCATACTGCCTAAATATAAAAACAGATAAAACAACATGACTCAAACGGGCCTTATCAGAGGGAAGTCTTAAATAACAGAGCCTTGCACAAACAGGTTTGTTGGCTGATTTTGATGACAGTGCAGGAGACACCAGGAGTTTTGCTAGCTGGGCGCATGTTGTGGCATGTATATGAAGTCTGCTATTGCTAGTATGGTCAGAGGTGGTTAAAGGAGCGGTGCGACACGGAGATGATGATGATGAGAGGCTACTGCCCTCTGCAAGTCATCAGAGTGTGTTTAAAGAAAACTGTGCTTGTGTGGAGGAAAGGTCCCCACCGATGTCCGTACTGATAAATACTGGCCTTGGCCCAAAGGCTAGTGAGCTGCCTTGCTGTATACCATTTCAAGCCTAAACTGCATAAAGCTGCCTTCTAAAACAACATGGAACGTGACAGAAGCATTCGGACCCTATAAAGTAAATAGCGACATTTTTCCCCCTTATTTTTTTGTTTTTGTTGTTTGCCATGTTTGCCCGGATTTAAAGACCCAACTTCCTCATCGCCTGCTGGAGCAGAGGATTAGCTCTCTCGAGGACTATACAGAACTATTCTCGAACTGACCAGCGACTCTGGCTACCGGTTGCTCTCTGCTCGAACTCTGTTCCGGCGGACTTCATACCTCCAGCCAGCGCGCGATCGGGAAGCGGTCCTCGAAACCTCGCCGCTATACGTCGGTGAATTTGTTCAGTGTCCACCTCAAATCAACCATGATGGTTAGCCTGAGGACAACGACACCAGCCCACTCCAGATCAGAGCCCAACTCTGTCCACCTTCACCGCATGGTGACCCCAGCCTGGGCCCACTGCTGGAAAACGCAGGCGGTCGGCTGACCACGGACCCATCGTCACAGAAGCGACAGAGCCGTGGGCGTAACAGGACCGAGCGGTATCGTCAGACCGGAGTGCGCGAGCCAGCTGCGCGAACTTCCAGCGGTGGAGACGGCCGACTGCGAGGAGAAGCGGCGGTGGAGCTCGCCACTACCTGTCGACTGAGGATGACTGATCATCCACCTGGGGCTGCTGGATGCAAAGGAGCTGGATGATGTAGGCTTGGACGGACTTAGGCTGGGCATAGTATCCTGAGTTCCTGTTCCACGTTTAGCTACCCAGAAAAGCAGCGGTTCCGCAGCCGTCCCGTTAACCCGCTGGTTTCACTGCGCGTCCCGTTAACCGCTGGTTCCGCTTAGCCGTCCCGTTAGCCACGCTGGTTCCGCCCAGCAGCATCGTTAGCCGGCTGGTTCCGCCCAGCCTTCCGTAAGCCGCTGGTTCGTAGCCGTCCCGTTAACTTCGCTGAGTTCCGCCTTCGTCCCGTTCCTGTGCCAGCGCCCGTGCGTTTGTCCCGTTCTGTGCCCGCGCGCGTCGCTCTGTCGATTCTGTGCCCAGCGCCACGTGCGCTCTGTCCGATTCTGTACGCGCCACGTCTGCGTTCTGTCCCACGTTCTGTGCCGGCGCGTGCGCCTCGTCCCGTTCAGTGCCGGCGCCCGTCTCGCTCGTCCCGTTCAGTGCCCGCGCCACGTCGCGCTCCGTCCGTTCAGTGCAGCGCCCGCGCGTGCGCTCGATCCCGTTCGGTGCCCCCACGCGCCACGTCCTCTCCACTCAGAATACCGCCTCAGTTTCCCACCACTCCACCCATGCCCACCGATCGATGGATCCAACGGCCTGCGCTCATCCTCAGCAAATATCTGGAGCTCGCCACAGGTCTGCCGGTCTCCGTCGCCATCCGAGGTTGGAGGATCCCTCGCCTCACCGTCCTGCCTCCGAGACCCAGACTCCTCCTCAGCTAGTAGACCACGTCGGCTCACCTGGGCTCTGGCCCCTCCTCTGCCGTGGTCAGTCAGTCCACCAGCTCACCAGGCTCCATCGTCCTCGGCTCCGCCTTGGTCTGTCAAACGCGACCATCCGTCGCCTCGGATTCACCTCTCCTCCGGCCGCCTGGTCACTCCATCCCACCCGGCTCTGTCAGGCTCCTCCCGCCCTCCGGCTTCACCTCAGTCCTCAATCGCTCTGGCTCCGCGGCGTCCGCCCGTCCCCACGTCTCCGTGTCAGTCGCGGCCTCTTGGCGTCGCCTTGGACACCAGCGCCTCGTCACCTGGCTCTTAGGCTCTCCGTCTCCACCTCAGTCTCTCCTCCACCTGCTCGCCGCCGTCGATGTCCCATCAGTCGATATGGCTGCTCCTCACTCCTGGCTCCTCCTCCGTCGGCTCACAACCCGGACCACCATGGCTGGGCTCTGGATCTCCTCACCTCGGACTCCTCCTGTCTCCTCCTGACTCCTCACTCCATCTACACCTCATGGACCCTTCTGCCTTCTGCCTGCCACCCCTATCACGGGGATCGTCCTCCACCAGAACCTCCTCCCAAGACCCGGTATCCCCAACTCCTAGTCTTTTGTTTTGTTTGTTTTTCTTTTAGTTTGTTACCTTTGGGTGCGTCAGGCCCTTTACCCTTTCGGAAGGGGGTGTGTCCACGACTCTGGACTTCTGTGTTTATGTTTCGTTTCATGCCATGCGCTCCTGTGCCCTGCCTTCCCTCTGTGTTAATTGTATCATTGTCATCAGCTGGTAGTAATAGTTTAATTTAGTCAATTACCTGTGTATTTAAGTCTGTGTTTTGAGTTCTGTTTGTCCGGCGTCAAGGTCCCTACCGATGTCCGTACCTGTATCTACCTGCCTGCCTGCCTGCCTGTCTATTTTACCATATTCTCCTGCCTGCCTTTTTGTATCTTTATTTAACCATTTCAGATTAAATCCTTTTATTTTCATTTAATCGTTGTATTGCTCTAGGTGCTTACCACACAAGTGACAAGTAGGTTTTGAAGCTGAGATTGTGTTGGTTTTATCTGGTGGTTTAAGACAACTTTGCATATGATGCCGACGTAAATATCGAAAAACCAGCTCAAACCAATAACCACTTTAACTGGAATATGCGGGGTTTTTTTTGGTTAGTGTTTTTCAACAGGAAGCTGATGCGGTATTCCCAGCCGTAGAGAATCAGAAATATATTTTAAGTAAGTATAGCAAGGCAGAGAGATGAAGTTTTAATTAAACAACTTGTGAAAAGTGAGTGTCAGAAATAATGGGAAAGCAACCGAAGATGGTTTTATAACATCAATGAAATGTTGGTAAAAGTAGAATAACAAAGGAGAAATAGAAAGGAAAAAATCAGTCTAAGCTTAGATTTGGTCATCAGCACTAAACAGTACCTTGGACAAAATAAAAGCAACATCGAACGAAATGTGATCATTCTGGTCAGAGAAATCATATTATATTGAAAAATGCATCACGTGTATAATAATAGGCGGATTTTGTTGGAATGCAATTTGAAAATAACAATAAATAAAGAAATTTGACTGGACAGACATATTACAAAAGAATTCATGTGATATTGTATCCAATTTTCAGCAATGCTTTATCTAAATTACTTAATCTGAATAAGATATGAATATTTGGAAACTGGTTTTGCGGGCAACTGAAACCCTAGCCAGCAGGTGTGGGTTATGCAACAATATATGCCAACTGCGTTAAATACAAAGATGAAGAAGAAGACGTAGAATATCAATGATTTTGCCAAGACGCCTGATCATGGATCAACATTTTTTGTTGATCCTGGATCAGCGTACTACTAATCCCAAAAATATATTATCCCAATCCTACCCTAAACCCCTAAACCTACCTCAAGAAAATGTATTCCCTACTAAAAAATCAGGTGGAAATGATAGCTAATTAACAAGGGTGGTTAATAAGCACCTAACCCTGATCTTAAGCTCAAAAGTTATTCCTCCAAATCCGATTAGTTAACTGGAATGTTATTTGAGAACATCTTGTACCTATTGAAATCATATCCACCAGAAATTTAATATAACATTCATTTCTGACCCAGTGACGTGAGAGTGTGGCATTAGTAACCTATGTTGCTAAGCTAATGACAAAGTCTGGCATTAACGTGATGGTAAGCTAATGACTAATGCTAACATCAGGCATTCATTGCTTACATGTCACAAGCGTATTAAAGTGCCAGTTTACATAGATCGTTTAATGATATCTTTCAGCTAAATGTTTATAATGCAGAAAGCACATCAATGGCACTAAACAGGCATTGTTTTCAAAACCACTAAATTCAAAAAATACTTTTATAGGTATAAAATGTCATTTAGTATAGATATATCTTCACTGTCGCCATTGTTTCTGTTCCTCTGCCACGCTGTTATGAATCTTCAGTGCATTCTGGGATCGCCTTCTCCACACTGCCAAAATAATAAATGTAAGCTTTCTTTTAAAAAGCTGCTGTTAACCCCTGACTTGCAACAATGTCATTGTTCCGATAAGCTGTAAGTTCTCAGCTAATCAGAAATGGCAGCTACATATCATATCTTTGAGAAGATATTTTTGGCGGCGTCCTGGGGATCTGACAGCTGCATTGAAATGGGTCACGAACCAGGCAAACCTTTAGTGAAACCCTTTGGACTATGCGATGGACAATGACATCATGAAATACTGTTGTTGATATTTTATAAACCTTATTGAAACTTATCAACCTCAAAGGGAATATATATACATACTTACTTCTCTGACCTAGAATTTTCTCCATATGGCTGAATTTTGCATTACTTGCCCAGTAGATTTCTTATTAAATCCTGGCTCCAGGAAATAGACTTCCTAAATAAGAAAGGAAAAGAAGCCCAGCTGTTTTTATATGGGAGAAGACCACTAAACCATTTCAAAATGAACCTTTTCTGAAGCACGTCGAAAATCTTTTAGGAATGTGAAAGCTCCAGAACATCTCTCGGCAGTCTATTTAAGAGTAA